>NC_082385.1:4604471-4676387 GCF_031168955.1 Gadus macrocephalus | reverse complement strand
GCCACCCACATATTCTGCAAATTTTTTCGATGACTTCACAGAATTATTGTCTAGCATCTCCACAGAATTTGACTGTCTAGTTATAACTGGTGACTTCAATTTTCATACTGATGATTTGAATGACAAGTATGCAAAAAAACTTTTTGCCATTTTGGACACATTTGAACTGTCTCAACATGTGAAAGAGGCTACTCATTGTAAGGGGTACACTCTAGACCTGGTTATCACAAAGGGCCTCAATGTTTCTGATCTCTCTGTGACTGATCCTTCCTTGTCTGACCACTTTTGTGTTTTCTTTAATATATATTTTATTCCCGATATACAGACAAAATCAAACACTGTCAAAAAACGGTATATCAATGAAGATTCTAATGTACTTTTTAAAAAGGCCATCTCCTTGCTACCACCTCTAAACCCATGTTCTCCTGATGATCTTGTAGAAAACTTTAATTTGAAAATTTTGAAAGTCATAGATGTCATTGCACCTTATAAGGTTAAAACGATTTCTGGAAAGCAAAAGGCACCCTGGAGAAAAGCTGCTTCTGTAACAGCACAGAAAAAGGAATGCAGGAAGGTTGAACGCATCTGGCGTAAAACAAAACTTCATATTCACCATGATATCTATAAAGAGAGCCTCCGTGCCTACAATTTAGACTTAAAAAATGCTAGAGAAACATTTTTCTCCAATATCATTAAAACCAACACTAATAATGCAAAAACCCTATTTGCAACTGTTGACAGACTGACCAACCCCCCAACAGAAATTCCACCTGATCTCCATTCCACGCAGAAATGCAATGAGTTTGCAGCTTTTTATATTGATAAAATTGAAGGTATCAGACGCGCCATCAATATCTCCACTTCAAACAAAAATGTTGGACTACCACCCTGTTCAGGCAAAAATTACGTGGCAAGGATGGCATACTTTAATGTTATAGACTCTCAAAATCTTGTGGAAACTGTGACACAACTAAAGCCATCCACCTGTTGCCTTGATACTATACCTACCAACCTCTTTAAGAATGTTTTCGACTGCCTAGCAGTAGACATATTGCAGATAGTTAACAACTCTCTCCAGTCAGGCAATTTCCCAAAAGCTTTGAAAACTGCAGTTATTAAACCCCTTTTAAAAAAGCGGAGCCTAGATGCCTCTATTATTAACAACTAAAGACCAATATCGAATCTACCCTTCATAAGTAAAATCATTGAGAAAGTTGTCCTCCAGCAACTAAATCACTTCCTGGCATCAACTGGTTGCTATGACACCTTCCAATCAGGATTTCGACCCCTACACAGCACTGAGACCGCCCTTATTAAAGTTGTAAACGACATCCGTCTTAACACAGACTCTGGCAAAACCTCTATACTAATGCTACTTGACCTCAGTGCTGCATTCGACACTGTAGACCATACATTACTTCTGGAAAGGTTAGAAAACTGGGTGGGGCTTTCAGGCACTGTCTTAAATTGGTTCAGGTCCTACCTACAAAATAGGAACTACTTTGTTTCCATTGGCGACTTTGTATCAGAATCAACCAACGTGACCTGTGGAGTCCCACAAGGTTCGATCTTAGGACCCTCTTTATTCAACATCTACATGCTCCCACTAGGGTAAATCATGCAAAATAACAATATTGACCATCATTGCTATGCTGATGACATGCAAATCTATGTATCGCTATCACCAAATGACTATCGGCCCATAGATCTGCTGTGCCAGTGCATTGAGCAAGTGAAGGAATGGATGTGCCGAAATTTCCTTCAACTAAATGAGGACAAAACAGAGATAATTGTATTTGGTTCTAAAACAGAAAGGCTTAAAGTAACCCAACACCTTCACTCTCTGTCCCTGAAAACCTCAATCAAAGCCAGAAATCTAGGGGTTATCATGGATTCAGATTTACATTTTGACAGTCACATCAAATCAGTTACAAAATCGGCCTATTATCACCTTAAAAATGTAGCAAGACTTAGAGGGCTCATGTCCACCGAAGACTTAAATATCAACAGTGTTACCCCTTTTGTTTTTTTCATGACGACCAAGAAAAAACAACAGTGTTACCCCTTATGTTTTTTTTCATGACGACCAATAAAAAACAACAGTGTCATAGATCGCTAACTAGCACCCTTTTCAGTGGAGGAATTGGACTCCCCGGGCAATGTTATACTTAAAAGGAGCAAGTAAGTTACATATTAATTTAGTCTTTCGGCCTGTAGCATATAAACAAAATGAAGCAACTGTCCCATATTTCTAACTGCATTTGAAGTAGACATTGAGACTCACAAAAAATGGACGCCATAGGACAGTGATCATGATTTGTCTCAATATCAGAATAACAACAATGGGTCAAATAGCAATGGCTGGTGGAATGGCCATGAAGTAGGTCTGTATATGCAGTGTAAGCTTGTCCAGGCCCTGCAAGTCAGGATGTATAGGAAAATAGGTAGTGGCCATCCCCAAAATGCACCGGAATACAGGAAATCAAATCTATTAAATTCCAAAGACCCCCTGTCTATTACTGTGCCCCACCAACATGTTTGATCGCCAGCCGCCACTGAGAATGACCAATGGAAATAATTCTCTGCACAATTTGAATTGTGTTTAAATATGCTACAGTGGTCATTTGTTTAGCCAATTCATATTAAACAATGAGGGTTTTGATTGTCGGGTCGGGCCTTTGATCGAGCGTTTGTGTTTTTTTTGTTTTTGTTATCATTGCTTTATTGGCCCAATTTGAGGAGAAATCTATGCCATAAACAGACATTTTATAGGCCTTTATTACACGGGTCTTCTCAATGCCGTGGAACGCTCCGTTCACTTGCATGGGTAGTAGTCCGGTAACTTGTCAACCCCAGCGTCTTCGGTTGCTAATGCCGCGTTTCCACTGCAGGGTCGGGAACGGATCAGTTCGCAAAGGTGCGGTAGGGAGGGGGCGGTATAGCCATGGACATAATAAAGGATGGACCACGGACTGGAAAATGGCCGCCCATTCATTCCTATGCAAACTGCTCAGTGGCGCATGGCAACATACAGGAGCGATTTGCTTCCGCATTATGTGGCCAGGACACGTGACCTAGTCCGTGACGTACCGGATGCAGAGATCTTCTTCTTCTTCTAGTTTAGTGGCGGATCATAGTTTTTCCCCATATACCGCGACCTACTGGACTACTACACAGGAGTTTGTGACAAGGACGTTGACAAGGACAAGGACGTTGGCAAATCATACTTTAAATCATACAAATAAATTCAAAGAAAAAACCAAACTAACGAAACAAAATAAACAAAATAAAACAAACTAACAAAAGAAATGAATAAATAAAAATAAAAAATATATATACTTAAGGTTAAATTCTTCTAATTAGGTTAGTATCTTTTAGCTAATTTATCAGCAATTTCATTGCCATATATTCCATGGTGGGCTGGAATCCAACAGAACTGAATAACTTAACCAAGGCTTATAATATTTAAAAGAAGATGCTTTACCTCTATCACCAAATCTTCACGTATTGAATTATTTGTTATAAAACTTAGAGAGACGCTGGTGGAGGGCTGACCATCCGGGGAAGCTAAATCACGCTAGGAAATGGGTGAACAGTGTGATGAACGCATTTGTTAGTGTAGAGCTAGGAGGCAACAGCGTAGAGCATCCTGGAATAAGGTTTAACTGCTGTGGTTTATACCTAAAAGACAAGGTTCATTTCACCAATAGGGGAAATTACATTTTTTTAAAAAGCATTTCACAGTCTCTTGAAGCGATAATCCAGAGTGGGTGAAACTGACACTTTTAGGGCCAATGCCTTCAGCCTTCTCCACTCTGAATTGTAATTTCAACAGTTTTCAATACTGTAAAATATAATCCAGGTCCTTAATCTTTATTCGATGCTCTTCTCTGCGTATTTGATAAATCAGTAATTATAACCTTTTTGGTAATCATTTGGTAATCATTTGCGTTTATCACACTGTTCATTCATTTCACTGTTCTTCCTCTCATTCCTTTCCTTACTTCTTAGGCTACCTGTCTTTGTTTCCCCTTCCACTCTTCTGCCCCAGCCAAACAGCCAAAAAATGTGCTTTGTTCAAATTTGGGGTGGGGGGTCTTTTAATAAAAGCTTTTTTTTATTGTAACACTTGGTTCAAATCCTATTTGTTACACATGCAGCCATTTGGACACCATTCTATGATAGCTGATAACCAAGGTACACACTGTAATACTATAATCAAGAGGACATACAGGCAGTTCAAATAAAAAGAGATAGAACTTTATTGATCTGGAAACTTCATAAATATGTAAGATTGCTCCATATAATACCATAGTAACATAGTAAACGTATGTAGGCCTAAAAAATTCAGTTCAATGTTATTGCTTAAAGGCACCCAGTGCAACTTCCGAGGCTTAAAAATAAACATTCAATTTCTAGTATTTTTTACACGTAGTAAGTTTCAATAACTCCATACCATTACATACCGTCATTTAAGCAGCAAAGATGAGACGTCGTTGTGTGGTGAGAACTGATACAAAATCGATAACAACAACAATGCCGCCATTTTCTTTATTTTTTGTAACCTACAATAAATAAAGCAGGCTTCCAGTCAATGGAAAAATGGCTTCTCCCCACCGGCGATTGTTGTTGTTTACGATTTTCTATCAGTTCTCACCACACAACGACGTCTCATCTTTGCTCCTTGAATGTCGATATGTAATGGTATGGAGTTATTGAAACTTACTACGAGTAAAAAAGACTAGAAATTTAATGTTTATTTTTCATTGAATGTTTACATAAAGTTGCACTGGGTGCCTTTAAGAAACAGATTCCTTCCAAGTAACTATTTTACGAAGAATGTAATCAATAATTTATATAAAAGTAAATGTTTACATATCGACCAGCAACGAAGTTGGAGTAGCCTACCCAAATATTGAATTGTAATACACCAACATTGTCAACTGTCATACATAGCTAACCATAACCCTGTCATACATAGCTAAACAAGTAAATGAAAATGAAATACCTACCAACGCAACTGAAATGTTAATATCAGACAATTTACAATATTATGAAAATTACGTAGGTCTCCCATAATCATTCGTGCGTGCCTAGGGTTTGGTTTTCGGGTTTGTTCTTAGAAATGGGGTTTGATTTTAGTATTAGGGTTTGTTTTTAGGGCCAGGGTTTGGTTTTTGGGTTAGGGTTTGGCATTAGGGTTTGGTTAAAGGGTTTGGTTAAAGGGTTGGGGTTTGGCCTTAGGGTTTGGTTAAAGGGTTTGGTTAAAGGGTTGGGGTTTGGCCTTAGGGTTAGGGTTTGGCTTTAGGGTTTGGTTTTGGGATTAGGGTTTTGTTTTAGGGTTAGGGTCTGGTTTTAGGGTCAGGTTTAGGGCTAGGGTCTGGTTATAGGGTTTGGTTTTAGGGTAAGGGTTTGGTGTTCGGGTTAGGGTTTGGTTTTAGGGCAAGGGTCTGGTTATATGGTCAGAGTTTCCTGTGGGTTGGGTTTTAGGGTTTGCTTTTTCATTCTAGGGTTGAGATACCAAATACTCCCTATACTGGGGGGCTCCTATTCTGATGTCTCCCCCCCCCCCCCCCCCCCTCCCCCCCAGTATATCCTGGAGCTGTGTCGGGCTGACCAACCTGTGGACCCAGAGCAGATTAGGGCACTCCTGGATACGGTCGCTAGGCCGCACCCCCCAAGAGCTAGACAGGTGAGCTCACCTGGCCCTCTGCACGGGAGGGAACGAGTCGGAGGATTTAATTCAATACGACTGTGGTACAAGCGCACAACAACATGGTATTTATCATCAGACGCACAACGCATCATCGTTCAAAACAAACATTCCACAAGACATATTTAGTGGAATGTGTATCTCTTGAGTGCCATACAAACTCTCTACACTGACAACCATCTCCTCCACCATCACACACGCCTCCTTAGTTTAGCCTGTGGTTCAGCCTTTTATCTGTTTAACATACTGTGCATATACCTCCTGGGGTTTGCGTTTTAAGATCTGAATTGATAATCAGGTGGAACTCATTTGATGACCTGATTGTTGTTGTAGGAAGAGGAGGAGGAGGAGGAGGAGGGGCCTGTGGAGGCTAACTTTGTGGAGCTGGTCCACACGATGCTCAAAGACCCGGAGGTTAAACAGCACTTTTTCAGGGTGAGATCTCCTCTACATCTTACCTCCCCCTCCTCCTCTGTGTCTCTCCTCCAGGAGGCGCTGTTGTCTGACCTGTGCTCCTCCTCCAGGAGGTGTTCCCAGTGGCGTACGGTCCGGACTACGACCAGGACCTCCTCGCCCTGTTTGAAGAGCTCCTCTACCGACTGGCCCAGCTTCTCCCGGTCCCTGACCTCGGACAGGTGAGTGACTGACGACGTCACTTCCTTCCAGAGGACTTCTGACAGGGAAATGGGAGATAATGGCTACCGGTGCATCGATGGCTACCTGCCTCGCAATACTGGCGTTTCTGGGGGCAGCGCAGGCCTAAGGGGTCAGGCTGTGCAGAGACTAGGAGAACTAATGCCGCTTTTCCACTGCATGGTACCAGCTCGACACGACTCGACTCGACTCAGCTCGCATTTTTTGCGTTTCCACCGCGAAAACATGGTATCTGGTACCTGAAGTGGCTGCTTTTTCTAGTACCGCCTCGCTCTAGGTTCCAAGCGAGCTGAGCCGATGCTAAAAGGTGACGTCGGCAGACGGCCGGCCACTGATACAGAGAGTGTGACGAAGTCACGAGAGCGACATGGCAACCATGCTGGTAACAGCCATAGCAGTGCCGCAGCCAACATATTCCACTTCTTCAACTTCTTCAACATGCCAGCTAATAATAGTAATGTTATCGATGTCCTCCATTGTTGTTATGTGGGTTCTGTCCATGTGTGGGTTGCGTAGGTGTTGTTTGCGTCGCGTACAAAAATACGTCACGGCCCTTTCGCGCAGCCGGGTCACCTGGAGGAGCACGGTGAGAACCCAGCAGAACCACGAGAAAGCAGCACACTGAATGAATGAAGGAAGGTTCCTCACGAGTCAAAGCTTCGTGTAATCAGGGTTTGTCTGTGGATGGATCCTCTGACACTGTGATTGGTTCCCCAGTTCCTCCCTCCTCTATGGGCAACTGCATCCTGTCCTCCCTGGCCGGCCCGCCCCCAGCCAGGCCCCACAGCCAATCAGCTTCACCGCAGCGCCTCGGGGACCACGGCCCATTCGCCGACGGAGCGGCCGAGGTCGTCATGGTGACGGACTACGCCGAGGTGGAGCTCGGCACCACTGGCCACCCGCCGGAAGAGTGCGTGGAGGAGGTCGTCACGGAGACGGAGGTCGTCACGGAGACGGAGGTCGTCACGGAGACGGAGGAGGAGGAGGAGGGGGCTCCGACGGAGGAAGACCCCGCCTTCCCCGACGAGATGAAACAGGAACAGGAAGAGGAGGCGGCGGCGTCCCCGGCCCGCCCCCACGTCTGCCCCGACTGCCCGAAGCGGTTCCGCTTCGCCTCGTCGCTCACCGCCCACCGGGTGGTGCACACCCGGGAGCGCCCCCACCGCTGCCCCGCCTGCGGCCGCTGCTTCTCCTTCCGCCAGTCGCTGGACCGCCACAGACACACACACGAGACGGCCCCCGGGACGGCCACGCCCCAAAGCGAACACGAGACGGCCCCCGGGACGGCCACGCCCCAAAGCGAACACGAGACGGCCCCCGGGACGGCCACGCCCCAAAGCGAACACGAGACGGCCCCCGGGACGGCCACGCCCCAAAGCGAACACGAGACGGTCTCAGACGGCGCCTGGCAGCGGCGGCCGGGACGCGCGCCCGCTCCACGACAGGAAGTTGAGCTGTGAGCCGGCGCCGGCGGACCCTGAGAGTTCCGGCGGGGAGCCGCCGCCCCCCCGGGTGAAGCAGGAGGCGGGGGCGGACGGGTGGAGGCCCTGGCTCCGGCGCTGGTGGAGCGGGTGGTGAGGCTCAGTCCGGTCGGGGGTTTCGGGGGGGGGGGTTGTGGCGCTGGGGCCTGTATCCGTGGTAACCCCAGTGTCTTCCCTGTCGTCCCCGCAGCTCGGAGCACTCGTACGGTTCCACTGAGGGCCTCCCGGGTTCCGTGGCGGCCGAGGGTGAAGGTGAGTCACAGTTAGGAACCTCAGGAGGGTCGGAACCCGGGGGGGGGTGGGGGGGGTCCGCTTGTGGGTTCGCTGTTTGAGTGAAACCGTAACGTTTCATATCTTACCGTTGTCAGACGGTGCGGAGGGCGGCTCCTCTCAGGTCCTCCTCTTCCCGGCGTTCCCGGTTGTCAGGACGACGCGGACGACGGCCCCGCCGCCGACCTGCGGGATGGCCGCTTTGGCTGCCCCGACTGCGCCAAGAGCTTCCGCTTCCGCTCGCTGCTGGCGTCGCACCGCCGCGTCCACACGGGCGAGCAGCCCTTCCTCTGCCCGGCGTGCGGCCGCCGCTTCTCCTTCAAGCAGTCGCTGGAGCGCCACCGCCGCACGCACGGACCCGGGCCGCCCGCCTCCCCCGCCGAGCTGCGGGACCCCGGGGGGGGGCGCCCGGACGCCGGGGGCGGGGCCTTCCTCTGCTCCCGCTGCGGGCGCTCCTTCAGCGCCAAGTCGGCGCTGCTCCGGCACGCCAGGACGCACGGCGAGGAGACGGTAGGACCTCAGGCCGCCGCCGCCGCCGCCGCCATCTTAGGGGTTCGTCAGGGCCTTTAGCAGACGCTTTTATCGTTGTCAGAAGCAAAAGAAACAACAATACATCGCTGTCGGTACAGTAAGGATGTTCATAGAACCAAGTGCCAAGCACTAACAATCGCTAGGCTAACCCATTCCCCGTACACAACAAAGAGAGCTAGGATAAGATGCTACACAATGCTAAGTACTATTTTAAGTGCCAGGACGTGCAACATTACACCACAGCGCACTCTGTAGGTTGGAGTGTGAAGCAGCTCCCACGTCTATGATAACGTTCACCTTTCTGCCTTCAAATGTACTTCTTCGGAGTGGACCTCCAGTGTTGTAACTTACTTTTTGTTTTGTTTTTCCCCCCGATCCGTAGCCGACGGGGCCCTCCGGCGTGGCCCCGCCCCCCGGGGAGCAGCAGGAGGCGCTCCACACCTGCGACTGCGGCAAGTCGTTCCCGTACCGCGCGGCGCTCACGGCCCACCAGCGCGTGCACCGCGAGGAGCGGCCGCACGCCTGCGCCCACTGCCCCAAGCGCTTCCTGTACCGCGGCGGGCTGACGAGCCACGCCAAGACGCACTGCGACGACAAGCCCTTCGCCTGCTCCTTCTGCGGCAAGAGCTTCAAGCGCGAGCGCAACATGAAGAAGCACGAGCGCTGCCACACGCGGGACGGCGTGTTCCGCTGCTCGCAGTGCGACAAGAGCTTCGTGTACAAGGCCACGCTGACGCGCCACGAGCTGACGCACTCGGGCGAGCGCCCCTTCCTCTGCTGCGACTGCGGCAAGGGCTTCTACTCGCACGCCGAGTTGCTGAAACACGAGCGCTTCCACACGGGCCACAAGCCCTTCCAGTGCCCCTTCTGCGGCAAGCGCTTCACGCAGTCCTGCTACCTGACCATCCACGTGCGCTACCACACGGGGGCGCGGCCGTACGCGTGCCCCGACTGCGACAAGAGCTTCATGAGCGCCAACCGGCTGAAGAGGCACCAGCGCACGCACACCGGAGAGAAGCCCTACCTGTGCCCCGAGTGTGGACGGGGCTTCAGGCAGTCCTACCACCTCAAGGTGCACCTGGGGACGCACGCCTACGCCTAGGACACGCCCCCTCCCCTGAGGACCCATGTCTAGGGTACACCCCCGCCAGCACCCCTAGGGTTCACCGCCTACACCTAGGCCACGCCCCCCACTCGCAACCGTGGGGGTCAGAGGTCATCAAGCTAACACTGAAGAATGAGTTTCTATCAAACATGATTCACTACGTCTGTCGAGATTCAAATCGTCTTCATTCTCCTGGTACGGGTTGTGTAGAAGCGTTAAAGTGAAAGCGAAAATGCTCTAAAAAGCAGGGCCCAAGTGTGTTAATAATAAATCATGTTTGATAAGAAATGCTTTTATTAAGTTTGACAACAAAAAATATGAAATTACAATTTAGGAACAGAGGTACTCCAACATCGGGTATGAAAAATGTTAATCCCCTCACCTTGCAGTCAAGTGTGTTTGCACTCAAACAGAAATACCAAATCTATTTTTCTACAAACTCGTTTTCTGGGTCCCTAAAGCGATGAACGTGACATACAGTAAGTAGCACCAGGAAGTCACAGGACAACACATCTAAAGAGAAACCAAACTCTAAACCTCAGACCCCAGTGACCGGTCTATAGGGGTAAGGACCACTTTGTTCCAAACACTTACGGTTAGCATCAGAGTTCAGAGTTTGGTTTCCCTTCAACAGAGCTTTAGGGCCTGGTCGCTGCAGGAGGCAGTTGATTTGCTTCATTTTGATGACATGTTTCAAGCTTACACCAATTGTGAATGGTTTCTTCTCCACATAGTGGACAACACCGTATTAGTTTTTATTGGTTGTAGATAAGTTAAACACTACAAACATGGCCACCAAAGGTTTGCCTGGGCAAATTAAAACGATATTAGTTTTATGATTGTAGGCGTGGCCGTCTAAACTTCGCCATATGGCCTACATGGAATATACCCTGTAGGTGTGGCTTATTTACCATTTCGCCCATTTCCAATATAAACTGAATTCTCTCCTGTGTTCGAGAGATCCCAAGGGAAAATTCAAGGTAACAGTAGCTTGAACACGTCACACACAGCATACACAATACAACATTAACACTGATAAAATAAAATAAAAATATCCACATGGATAATATAGATGATAAAATATATGCTATGGTGCTCTTGGAGAATGTGTGTCATGATGGTAGTGCAAATAAGTACGTTCAGCAGTGCAGGGATAAAATCTAGAAGCCAGCATTAAATATGGACAAAAAAAAGGAAGAATGTAAGCATATTAATAATTTAAAAAGTATAGCATTGCAAGGATAATCTCTAACTAATGTCTTCCTTCCAGCTCCCCCCAAGGTCCAGGTGTACAGCCGGGAGCCTGCGGACCCCGGGAAGGGAAACAGCCTGATCTGCTACCTGAACAATTTCCAGCCACCGGAGGTGGAAGTGGACCTTCTAGAGAACGGGGTCGTGATCCCCGGGGCGGTGCAGAGCGACCTGATGTTCGAGACGCAGTGGCAGTACCATCTGACAAAGAGGGTGTCCTTCATTCCCAGGGAGGGGGCCCACTATGCCTGCAGGGTCAACAATATGGGGAGGATCTCACAACACGCCTGGGGTGAGTTCCGTTTATGGTCTTCTGTCGTCATTGCCGATCACGTAACATCCACTTTCATCCACTTTCATCCCCTTTTTTACGCCCACTTTCAGATGAAGTTAGTTTCATAATTTTTGGTTTTCTTTCCAGATATGAATGATTAAAGTCCTGCACTACGGTGAGTAATATAAATGAGTAATTAATATTTTACATATATATTAGATAAATATTTGGTCAAAATGTGTGAAATCTCGTTTATCGTCAGGGTAATAAATATCATATCATTTGATCCTTTTAATAGCCGACAACACGCCCTGCCTGGTAGTTCTGCGTCACAAGAAAGGAAGTCGACCAAGGCACTCTGCGGAACTCGAAGCGTGGTTAAATAATCCTGAGGTTGTTCACTGATTTAACTTTAACTACTTCTTAAGATGCTGTAGGTAAGAATTGAGAGTTGTAACGAGAGAGAGCAAAATAAGGCGAGATTTAAAAGATAATTGAATGATTTAAATAGATAAAAACATCACTCCCTTTTCCACCAAAGAGAAGCGTTGCCTTCACACACCTTTGATAGACAGGCAATTTGGAATCCTCAAACCAAGCATGGGGCCTATGCACTCAAGTTACGCCTCTCAAATCTCTCACCGACAGCATATTTAATTACTGCTCCAGCAATCAACGTTTTATTCTTTAGCTTTTGCCTAATTATTATGTGTTGACATAATAATCTTTGTTTCTGTTTGTTGAGTTTTGGATTGACAGTATATCCAAAGGGTTTTTAAGCTATATTAATGTGACATTTTAAAAATGTGCTTTTGTAATCTGGTTCTTTATATAAACATGTCAAACGTGTCATTATATTTTGATGAAAGATTTGCAATTTTTTTTATTTAACTACGCAATATCATTATTATGGTGAAGGAATGAGGAATATAAAATGAAACGTGTGAGCCTGACGAAGAATAAAGGGATTGGTGAAGCAGAGTGTTTTATTGACTGGAACGATCATAGAGACAGCGAGTCCCAGCACAATGCAGGAACTAAACGGGTCCTACAGTGCCTGCTAATGGCTCGTTTCTCACCTCGAAAGGAAGCCCAACGCCAGGGGAGGATCATGTAGATGTGAATCACATTACAACATTTTGGTGTTTCTGGATGCGGTTTATTTTTCATGGATTTTTATTTTTTTTAACATTTACGACTTATCATATTTTTTTTATTTTCTATCCAGCTTTCAGAATTGAAATGAAAATTCTGGATAAAAAATAAATAAAAGAGACCCTTTTAAATTAAACTTTTATTTAACTCATCAGTACTCGGAAGTACCCATAAGGGCATGTGTACCCACTTGAGCAGCACTCCTCTACAGGGACTTGATCATCATGCGCGAGGCGCTGACGGAGTACGATATCTTCCAGGTCTTCCAGTGGAGCCCCGAGCTCCGTAACACGTTTTCGCCCTTGGGGTGCCACTCTCCGTTGAGGGAGGTGGAGTCACATCGGCTGAACCACCAGCCGTCCTGCTTATCCCTCGCGCAGTGGTACTGCGCGATGTCATCGTAGAGGCAGGGGTTGCAGCTGTCGTTGTCCCGGTCCATGGTGCTGAACCTAGAACCGTTCTGGTCGATGCCCGCATACCCGCCTTTGATCGCATTCCCTTTGGAAGGCAACAGAGGGGGTTACCAGCAAGACACGGGTATGGAACCCGACCCTACACAGGTATAGAACCAAACCCTACACGGGTATAGAACCCAACCCTACACGGGTATAGAACCCAACCCTGCACGGCTATAGAACCCAACCCAACACGGCTATAGAACTCAACCCAACATGGGTATAGAACCCTTCCCTAAACGGGTATGGAACCCAACCCTACATGGTTATAGAACCCAACCCTACACGGGTATGGAACCAAACCCAACACGGGTATAAAACCTAACTCTATCTGGGTTTAGAACCCAATCAATTGTTAAGAACAGTGTGTGTGTGTGTGTGGGGGGGGGGGGGGTAACCCTGCTCGGTCAATAGGATCTCCATTGGTTCGAGCCACAGTGTGTCTGGCTCATATATTGGTTGGATTGTGTTGATGTGGGCGGAGCCATACCTGCGTTCCCTTGGAAACTTCCGACTGTCAGCCTGTACGCCTGCTGCTCATCGGCCAGCCGGAAGTCACTGTACCGGGCGTAGGCGGTCCCTCCCTCGTGGTCCCAGAGGTCCACCTTCAGCACCCACCTGGTCCCGGGGGTCCTGGTCAGGGAGTAGACCCTCTCCAGGCCCAGCCACTGGTCCTCTGAGCACAGCAACACACATCGCTAGCACGCCTCCAAGCACCTTGCTTCCTATCACCTGGGTTCCTATCACCTCAGCTCCTATCACCTCGTCACCTAACGCCTGGGCTCCGATCACCTCGTCTCCTAACGCCTTGGTTCCTATTGCCTCGGCTCCTATCACCTTGGTTCCTCATACCTGGGTTCCTATCGCCTTGCTTCCCATCACCTCGTCTCCTATCACCTGGGCTCCTATCACCTTGGTTCCACCCAGGGATGTCTAACCCCACAATCGTGACGTAACACTGTGCAAATGATCTCGCACTGGACGCTGCTAAACATCCAGCAGGCCCCTCCCACACCCTCCCACTCACTTCCCACTCACTTCCTGGTTGTCCGAAGCCCATCCGGTACGCCGCCCAGTTCCGGCTGAAGGACAGAGTGCTGCCCGTTCGTCTCTGGAACACCGTCCAGCCCCCGCCCGCCAGCATCTCACAGTACACCTGGAGGAGGGGAGGAGTTACACAGGAGGGGAGGAGTCAGCTGACTGGGGGGAGGAGTCAGCTGACTAGAGGGAGGGAGACAGCTGACTGGGGGAGGAGTCAGCTGACTAGAGGGAGGGAGACTGCTGACTGGGGGAGGAGTCAGCTGACTAGAGGGAGGGAGACAGCTGACTGGGGGAGGAGTCAGCTGAATGGAAGGAAGGAGTCAGCTGACGTGTCCTCCAGATCCTGGTAGCTGATTGGTTGGGACCCTCTGGGAGGTGTTGGTTTGTTGAATGTGGTTTCTGAGGGATATTTTGCAGGTATCTGTGACCATTAATGATGACTTGGGTTTGCTTCTCACCTGGAAAGGAATCCTCACTCCTGGGGGCTGGATCCAATACACGCCGCTGGCAGCAGTCGGGGACGTTCTCCTGATCTGAGAACAGTCAGTCCCTGAGGTCACAACTGAACACACACACAAACTGAATTAACACAAACACACACTGATTGAACACATACACACACTGACCGAAAACACACACACACACACACACACACACACACACACACACACACACACACACACACACACACACACGACATCAGCACGCTGGACGGTGATGGTGGATATTGATTATTAATCTGGTTAAGAATGATGTGTGCAGGGTGACCAGGGTGTCGTAGCTATCACCTTTGGTCTTGACCTGTAGAAAACAAACCAAAGTTCATCATTTAAAACACATTGATCAATTTAATAAAGGCGTTTACAATCCTCTCACACTCTCTTCATCGACCTGTTAGCTTAATCACACCTTTGATTCAACACTTTAAATACTTTACCAAACTTGAACCTTTTAACAACGCATCAATAGTGATGTTTTGACAAAAGTGGTGGACAGGTGTCAATCCAAATCAACACACGAATACATAAGCGGTTATTGTTATTTTCTCGGTTAAGTCGGTTAAATGTTTAATTTTTTTACAGGGGAAGTGTACATTAGTGAGTAGAATAATTTCATATAGTTCTGAAGACTCCCTCTACCTCCTCCCTACATTGTGTCCCAGCCCTAAAAACCCCAAATACGCTATAATAAGTGTCTAGACGTATTCTAAACCTTGTCTTTACCTTCGTTTGCACTGACAGGCCCACGACAGTCAGCAGCAGCAGAGCACAGATCTTCATCCTGGACCTGAGGACACAGATCCACAAACCAGAAGCTCGCCTCAACGGGCCGCAAGCACCGCAGGATAGTCTCTAGAGGTTACGGGGGTCCCGGCCTAGTCTAGGTCAGGGGTCACCAACCTTTTTGAACCTGAGAGCTACTTCATGGGCACTGAGTCATACGAAGGGCGCCCAGTTCTATACACTCTTCTGAAATAACAAATTTGCTAGTTTTATATTACTATTAATGATTAATAATACTCATCTATGTGAAGACATGTTAATTAATTAAGTCATGTTAATGATTTCTCACAATAATTATCAACAATGACTTAAAAAAGGTGGGAAAGAGTTGTTCAAGAATGAGTAGTGCTATTTTTAGAACAGGCCTGCGGGCGCCTCACGTGGTCCTTGCGGGCGCCACTGTGTTGGTGACCCCTGGTCTATAGGTTATGGGGGTCCCAACCTGAAGCTCCTGGCTTCAAAGCCCTGAACACTGAACATAACATAACTATAACCATAACACAATGCCAATCTGTCATTAAGTAGTTCTCTCTGAACACTTACCAGTGGAGGCTGCAGAAGCTACCAGTGGAGCTCGTTAAGGAGTCAGCGGGTAGAAGTTGCCAGCTGGTTCGGGTTCGGTGTCTTGAAGTCACCAGTGATTCAGGAGTGTGTCTGTGTGTGCAGAGGGAGGTTGTTATAGGAGGCCTGATCCAGACTCCGCCTCCTCGATAAACACAGTGTCACTGATAAAGAGCCGTTGGACAACATGCCACCGGAAGCTGAATGCAGCAACTTAAAGGGGTAGTTTGGAATTTTGGACATAGGGCCTGATTCCCAAGTGAGCATTGGTATTCTATATCACTGGAGACAGTTTTCAACACATTTCATACAGTCCTTCTAGTTGCAGAGTTTGCTCGTGCTAGGCTAGCGCAAGTCAACGGGCAATGCTAGCCTGCTATTAAAAACAGTCTTACCCACTCCACAGTACACCCGAGGTAAATCAATTATAACGCCAGACTATAGATTTAAATGTCTGTTGATAGAATAATGTTAGAAATAAGACTAACCTTGCATCGCATGAATCATCGAGGGACTACTTTCTCAGCAGAAGCGGAATTCTACTATGCGCTGGTTAGGTTTGTAACCGAATCACGACAGAACAACGTAAACAGAGAAGCGTGGGACAGAAGCGCAATTGAACGACTAGGCAACATGATGGTTAAGTGTGCTTTTAGAAATTGTAGAAATAAACGGTACAGATGGGCACCACAAAGTTTCCACCAATTTCCAGTGCGAGATCCAGAAAGGACTCAACTGTGGCTTGTTGCTGCTGGCTTGGACATCAAAACACCGGCTCGTACATGTACGGTTCGTTGGATACAACAAATTCCTCATAATCGTCTTCAAAAGCAGATGCATCGCTAACTCCTCCAAACGTGGGCATATCTTGTTAATTGAATACGCTTATAGAATTCCTTCGTTCACTGTACTCTGCGTTTGTAGCAATGACAGCGGCAGGTAACCTAGGTATCAGTCCGCCGCTGCCGTAGCCTACGTACAGGAATATAAACACTGCTGCTGAGACCCCGCAATTCCCTCAAAATGCAATGCAATGCAAGGTTGGTTTTATTTCTAACATTATTCTATAAACAGACATTTAGATTTATAGTCTGTCGTTATAATTGATTTACCTCGGGTGTACTGTGGAGTGGGTAAGACTGTTTTTAATAGCAGGCTAGCATTGCCCGTTGACTTGCGCTAGCCTAGCACGAGCAAACTGCAACTAGAAGGACTGTATGAAATGTGTTGAAAACTGTCTCCAGTGATATAGAATACCAATGCTCACTTGGGAATCAGGCCCTATGTCCAAAATTCCGAACTACCCCTTTAACTCCCCTGTGTTGCCAGATTGGACGTTGCCCAATCTGTTCTACTTTTGATTAGGGAAGGGCTGGAAGAATTTAAGCGTTTAATTTAAAATGCTCGTGTATCAACATTTTCTGTGGCTGTGTGTGTGTGTAAGAGAGTGTTTGTGTTTGTGTGTGTGCGTGTGTGTGTGCGAGTGCGTGCGTGTGAGTGCGTGTCACAGATGAGTGTGTGTCTTCCAGATAAGCGCGTTTGACCTCGCAGCCGCAAACCAAACGACATTCTCCCATCTAAACGACCAAACAATCAAACGGCCCAGGGCTCTAAAGACTGACCCCTGATCAGATCAGACCTGTTTCTGGAGCCGGTTCTATTCATTCCACACCACATGATGACTTCACCTGGATGAATGTGGATTATCTGTATAGAATGTAGTAGAATGTAACAATGGTCCGTTTCGTTTCGTTAGGTGGATGAATCTCGCCTGTTGGTGAAACAGCCCCAATAACACATTACATTCACACGATCACGAAAAAGGCTTGCTCCATGCGGTATACTTTAATGTGGCATTGAACCAAACCGAGACAAAATGTGGTGATCTAAGTCAGTGCATCATCTGTCTACAGCAGGGGTTCTCAAAGTTTTGACAGCTGAGGGCCAATTTAGGAACCCAAAATATGACTGAGGGCCGCCAAAGGAAGAAATGTAGGCGGGAAACGCCATCAGCATCCCAGTGGTGAAAAAAAAACATTGCACCGTGGACCTCTGGGAGTGAGGCCAAGTGAGGTCTAAATCACAAAACTGAGGTTCATCCTTTCAAAGTAATGTACAGTCGGATTAAAACTAACAAATAACAGGATTTAATTGAAAGCTAGAGAGAGTCGACTTTTCTCTTTATATTTATTTAATATATATAATTATATATATGATGTGTGCAGAAATATATATATGATGTATATATATGAATTAATTTTGTTATTAAAAAAGAAAAAAACTTACTGGCGATGATGGAAAAGTATAACAAATGGGGATCGACTTCACGTGACAAATAAAGAAAGAGGGAACGGAAATCGTTTGCTTTGCAATTATTACATTATCTTACACATGTGGGGAACCAACAAGTGCGCCATAAGCTAAATCACAATTTTGTAACCTTATTAAGCAATAGATAGTAACTTAACTGATTCTAATTTATTTATTTAAATGGAGGGCACTCTGGGCTAGATGTCAGGCTGACAACCTGCCTGGAGTTTTGGTTTGGATTGTGGAGATTCACCATGCTCTCAATCATGGTGAGGTTCAATATGGACCATTCTTCCTATAGACGGATATGTCCCGAGTACAAACACAGCCTACGAATTTGCAGGATGCTTTTATCATGGTAGTGAACATTGCTACAACACGGGCCATTTATGGCGATTCTACACGGGGGCCTACAGGGGCCAGTGCCCCTTTAGACATGTCCCTGGCCCCCCCTGTGGCCCCCCGTGATGACCAAATAAAATAACTATGATTTTACTGATTTCACGGAACTAACTTACGTTCTACACGGGTAACTTAGAGCGGCTAACCCAAACACTGTGCTGCTGCTTCTCGGTAAATGAGAGCTCAGCGACAACTCTTGGAGAAAGAGCCACGATTTCTCCTGTTGTGAGTCGAAGCTAAGTAAAACGATTTCATTTCTTAATGCCCCGTTTACACCATCCTGCTAATGGCCGCTAATGGCCGATGGACCACCGATGTGGAAGTCGGGGTGATTCGGGTGACATCGGGCTAAAGATTTATGATCGGGTCAATTTATCGGGGTAGCATTTACACATACCCGATGTTATAACGATAACATAACGATTTATGCCAGGGAAGACACCCGAAGTGCGTTTGGCTTCATTTGGCGTCATTTCGGTAGAAGGCAAAGGGGAGACTGGTTTAGACTGATATTTATTTATATATTTATTTATATTACAATAGCGATTTTATAATAATAGAACGCCGGTTCTAAATGGGCGAAGTACCCCTGTAATTATAAAAGTAGGACATCCATCCATCACCCCCTATTTATACCCAAGTGGCAGATTGAGGGTCTTCCTTAACGCAATCTGGTCACTCACAATCGTTATTTGTCGAGGGTTCTCGAGGGTCTTTCGTGTGTTGAGGTTGCTGATATAAAGACGATAAAACACGATAAAGCGCGGAAGATTAACGAATATAGCCGATGTGCCCAGGAAAATTCCCGAACGACTTGCGATGTCTTACGTTATACTCCCGTTCTATTCCCGATTATAGCCGATTATACAACGGGGGACCTAAATCCAGCGATCTGATTGGTTCCCAACTGTTGTATAATGAGCGGATACATAACTGCAATGACGCCCGATCATTTTGTGAAAGTTTGCATATCACTCCGCGCCTGGAAGTAGAAACAGTTACAAAGTAAAACATATGTTGGATGATGGGAGAGGGTGTAAATGTTGTTACTCCGGGAGTGAGCGAGGCGATGGAGAGACTAACGAAAGCTAAGGCACACGGCGAGTAATCTGCTCCATAGGATAAATTGCCGGCGAACCGCTCTAGCGGAGCCTTCTCTCGGAGGGACGCTAAAGTGTGTTGCATAGCGACCGTCGATGCATAGCGGCAGCCAGGAGGGACTACTTTTTTGTATTCTTTAATAAAACGGCTATTTTGACTTTCTTGCTTTCTTTTTAAATGTAGTGTGTCTATGACTTTCGTTTCGCCATAACAGTAACCGTTGTATAAAAGCAATAGATCACTTCAGTCAGTGGCATGTGCTCATTATACCACTGTGAAGGGGGTCGCCGGCCCTCCGCTGCGCGTCAGGGCCGGACAACGCCCCTTAACAGTGGTATAATGAGCACATACCACAGCCTGGCGTGATCTATTGCTTAATTAGCCCATAGTAACACCTGGTAACCGATTCTACCCCGATAGACCCAAAATTAACAAACATGTTCGTTCTTTGCCGATGTTGCCCGATCATTGAGCATTTCTTCCCGTTTCTTCCCGTTGTCTAACGATGTTCCCGGGAAGAGTAACGGTGTTTCCCGATGCAACCACGCTATTTGCCGATGTTATAACGATAGCTGCTGATTAAGCCATCGGGCACCATCGGGGCCCACTATCGGGTAGGTGTAAACCCCCCATAAGTGACTTGTGTAACGATGGTCAAGCATCAGGGAGACGGAGGCGAAACTGTTGAATTGTCTCTCTTTTACTTTCCTTTAGAAAATAAATCAAAACATTGCCATCAGGATTTGGTGTACACATCCAGCATCAGATCAAAAGCATAGGCCTCTCCGATGATTACTTCAGTAATAGAAAATGCATACAAAACATTTAACTTCCCATGAATGGGCATAACTGTAGTCTAAGTGCAGTTACAGCACTTTATTAAAACCTATTTACATTTTGGAGGCACATACCTTTAGAAAATAAATCAAAACATTGCCATAAGGATTTGGTGTACACATACAGCATCTGCACAAGCAAAATATAAAGAATGCATTGCTTTACATATAGGCAACATATACCACGTCAATATCCCATTATACACTATCAGCGCCTGCTAGCCAGCGAGGCACACCAGACAGAATTTCTGGACATGGAACAATAGCTAATTAACGTTCGGGAGTACTCGCTTAACCCTTATAAGGTGTTCGGGTCTGTGGGACCCGTTTTCAGTTTTTAGCTTTATAAAAGTGATACAAATAATTATTATTTTGAACTAAGATTCATTGGCTTTGGCTCATTTTCTGTGAGGAACATGAATCAGAAAACATTTTCAATGACCCCCCCCTGTATACCCCCCCATCACATTTATATTACACACAGGGTGTTCGGGTCCAGTGGACCCGGAGCTAGTGTAAGTGTGGAAATCATAGGTTCTGTGCACCCTCATTTTCCCTTCTTCCTCTCTGTGTGTGTGTGTGTGTGTGTGTGTGTGTGTGTGTGTGTGTGTGTGTGTGTGTGTGTGAGAGAGAGGGGGAAAGAGTAAAGCAGGTGAATGGGCCCTTGGTGTGAGCACCCACAGTGTGCACCCACTGTTCCCGCACAAGGTTGCAAAATTGGAGCCCCCAACACTATCAAGCTTGGGGACCTGACACTATAAAAAAGCTCTGTCAGCGTGGTTCCGTACCACAACTGATCAAGATGGCAAAGCAATTCTCTGTTCAGACTGCCTTACAGCTGATATTTGAAGAGAAAGAGGGTTTTGATGGTGATGCAGAGGAAATAGTTTCGGAAAGTGAGGATAACATTTCAGAGTTTGAAGAGGAGGATGAGCATCAGCCAGCTCCGAAACGTAAAAGAGCCTCAGGACTAGCCCTTCAGCAGCCAGGACAAGCCTGCGAGCAGCAAGCCCCAGGACCATCCCGTGAGCAGGCAGGACCAGCCCGCAAGCAGCCAGCCCCAGGA
This sequence comes from Gadus macrocephalus, assembly GCF_031168955.1. Classification (NCBI taxonomy): domain Eukaryota; kingdom Metazoa; phylum Chordata; class Actinopteri; order Gadiformes; family Gadidae; genus Gadus; species Gadus macrocephalus. The sequence goes on along the minus strand of NC_082385.1, from coordinate 4,654,898 downwards.
CCATCCCGTGGGCAGCCAGGACCAGCCCGCGAGCAGCCAACCCCAGGACCAACCCGCGAGCAGCCAACCCCAGGACCAACCCGCAAGCAGCCAGCCCCAGGAACAACCCGCAAGCAGCCAGCCCCAGGACCATCCCGCGAGCAGCCAGGACCAGCCCGCGAGCAGCCAACCCCAGGACCAACCCGCGAGCAGCCAACCCCAGGACCAACCCGCAAGCAGCCAGCCCCAGGAACAACCCGCGAGCAGCCAGCCCCAGGAACAACCCGCGAGCAGCCAGGCCCAGGAACAACCCGCAAGCAGCCAGCCCCAGGAACAACCCGCAAGCAGCGGACCAGCCCGTCAGCCAAAAAGAAAAGCTGTGAAGTGTGTGGACCCATGATGGACAGAAAAACACAATATACATGCAACCAGTGCAAAAAATACATATGCAATACACACACAGTGAGACTCTGCCCCTCATGTGTGGTATAGTCTGATATACGTATAATGGCCGTGTTCAAAGGCTTTAATGTGTTGTTCAGACAGATGTTATTGAGTATGTTTCAATTTCTAATGATGTTGATTATTTCCCAGTTATGCCTGTTTTATGAGGCATTTCCTTATTTTGTTGCATTTTAATGCAAAAAGAAACAAAAACGAGTGGCACCTCTATTCATAAATGTGATTTAACAAAGGTAAAGTGAACACATTTAACATATGTGTTGTTTATATTACTTGCAATTGGGATGAAGTAACCATCTGGTGAGTATTTAAAAAAAAAAGCTTGAGTATGTTGAATTAAAAGGCAATGGGTCCACCAGACCCAGCAGCACCTCCTGTGTAACAAAAACACGAACACCCCATTCGCTGTCGTCTCAAACATATACTGAAGTTATACTGAGGTTCAACATACACACATGGTAGAAAGAGAGTAATATTACTTTCAATGCATGTCTAACTAAACAGTTCAATCCATGCATGATAGATCAAACAGTACTTTAAAAGCATGGACATGGCTAGCGGAGTTTACGGCTAGTCACGTTAGCCTTAGCATGTAGAAACCCAAGATCATAAGAAAAGTATTAATAAACTTTCTGTAAAACATGCAAACTGCAGTACGATCGTAACAGTGCATGGAAAATACTATAACACATGGGATACATCGAAGTGCGTGTGAGTGCGCGCGTGCGTGTGTCTTCCAGATAAGCGCGTTTGACCTCCCAGCCGCAAACCAAACGACATTCTCCCATCTAAACAACCAAACGGCCCAGGGCTCTAAAGACTGACCCCTGATCAGATCAGACCTGTTTCGGGAGCCGGTTCTATTCATTCCACACCAATTTTGATATTAAAAAAAGAAAAAAACGTACTGCCGATGATGCAAAGTCAGAGGCGCCGCGTCCCATTAGGCATACCAGGCAATTGCTTGGGGCCCCGGGCCACTACTAGGGCCCCCAAAAGGCCCCCCCAAAAAAATAAAAAAATAAAAGTTCATCTATCGGCCACGTCTTCACCCCCCCCCCCCCCCCCCCCCGTCCCCCGTCAACAATCGCTCCCTAAGAATTCTTGCTTGGGGCCCCCACACTACCTCGCAACGCCCCTGTGCAAAGTATAACAAAATGGGGAACGACTTCACGTGACAAATGAAGAAAGAGGGAACGGAAATTGTTTGCTTTGCAATTATTACATTATCTTACACATGTGGGGAACCAACAAGTGCGCCATAAGCTAAATCACCATATTGTAACCTTATTAAGCAATAGATAGTAACTTAACTGATTCTAATTTATTTATTTAAATGGAGGGCACTCTGGGCTAGATGTCGGGCTGACAACCTGCCTGGAGTTTTGGTTTGGATTGTGGAGATTCACCATGCTCTCAATCATGGTGAGGTTCAATATGGACCATTCTTCCTATAGACGGATATGTCCCGAGTACAAACACAGCCTACGAATTTGCAGGATGCTTTTATCATGGTAGTGAACATTGCTACAACACGGGCCATTTATGGCGATTCTACACGGGGGCCTACAGGGGCCAGTGCCCCTTTAGACATGTCCCTGGCCCCCCCTGTGGCCCCCCGTGATGACCAAATAAAATAACTATGATTTACTGATTTCATGGAACTAATTTGTCGCAACGTTCTACACGGGTAACTTAGAACGGCTAACCCAAACACTGTGCTGCTGCTTCTCGGTAAATGAGAGCTCAGCAACTACTCTTGGAGAAAGAGCCACGATTTATCCTGTTGCAAGAGTCGAAGCTAAGTAAAACGATTTAATTTCTTATGTGACTTGTGTAACGATGGTCAAGCATCAGGGAGACGGAGGCAAAACTGTTGAATTTTCTTTCTTTTATTTTCCTTTAGAAAATAAATGAATCAGGGTTTGGTGTACACATACAGCATACCCCTTATGTTTTTTTCATGACGACCAATAAAAAACGACAGTGTTACCCCTTATGTTTTTTTTCATGACGACCAATAAAAAAAAACATGTTTTTTTTCATGACGACCAATAAAAAACGACAGGGTTACCCCTTATGTTTCATTTGATAAAAATGACAGTGTTACCCCCTATGTTTTATTCGACACATTTTGACAGTGTTACCCCTTATGGGTTTTTCATGACGACAGATAAAGAACGACAGTGTTACCCTTTACGTATCTTTTGATAAAAACAACAGTGTTACCCCTTATGTTTTATTTGACAAAGACAACAGTGTTACCCCTTATGTTTTTTTTCATGACGACCAATAAAAAACAACAGTGTTACCCCTTATGTTTTTATTCATGACGACCAATAAAAAAACAACAGTGTTACCCCTTATGTTTTCTTTCATGACGACCAATAAAAAACAACAGTGTTACCCCTTATTTATTTTTTCATGACGACCAATAAAAAAACAACAGTGTTACCCCTTATGTTTTCTTTCATGACGACCAATAAAAAACAACAGTGTTACCCCTTATTTATTTTTTCATGACGACCAATAAAAAAGAACAGTGTTACCCCTTTTTTTTTTTTAATCACGACGACCAATAAAAAAACAACAGTGTTACCCCTTACGTTTTTTTTCATGACGACCAATAAAAAACAACAGTGTTACCCCTTATGTTTTTATTCATGACGACCAATAAAAAAACCACAGTGTTATCCCTTATGTTTTCTTTCATGACGACCAATAAAAAACAACAGTGTTACCCCTTATTTATTTTTTCATGACGACCAATAAAAAACAACAGTGCCAACTTTTGTAAAGAATGTTTTAAAGAATGTTTTTTTTCATGACGACCGATAAAAAACGACAGTGCTACCCCTTATGTTTTTTTTCATGACGACCAATAAAAAACAATAGTGTCACCCCTCATGTTTCATTTGATAAAAACGACAGTGTTGCCCCCTATGTTTTATTCAATACATTTCGACAGTGTTACCCCTTATGGGTTTTTCATGACGACAGATAAAGAAAGACAGTGTTACCCTTTACGTATCTTTTGATAAAAACGACAGTGTTACCCCTTATATTATTTTCCCATGATGACTGAAGAAAAACAACAGTGTTACCCCTTCTATATTTTTTCATGACGACCAATAAAAAACGACAGTGTTGCCCCTTATGTTTTTTTCATGACGACCAATAAAAAACAGCAGTGTTACCCCTTGTGTTTTTTTTCATGACGACCAATAAAAAAAAAAACAAGTGTTACCCCTTATGTTTTTTTTCTTGACGACCAATAAAAAACTAGTGTTACCCCATATGTTTTTTTTCATGACGACCAATAAAAAACGACAGTGCTACCCCTTATGTTTTTTTTCATGACGACCAATAAAAAACAACAGTGTTACCCCTTATTTTTTTTTTCACGACGACCAATAAAAAAACAACAGTGTTACCCCTTATGTTTTTTTTCATGACGACCAATAAAAAACAACAGTGTCACCCCTCATGTTTCATTCGATAAAAACGACAATGTTACCCCCTATGTTTTAATGGATAAATATCGACAGTGTTACCCCTTATGTTTTTTTCATGACGACCGATAAAAAAGGACAGTGTTACCCCCTATGTTTTATTTGATAAATATCGACAGTGTTACCCCACATGTTTCATTTGATAAAAACGACAGTGTTACCCCTTGTGTTTTTTTTCATGACGACCAAAGAAAAACAACAGTGTTACCCCCTATGTTTTATTTGATAAATATCGACAGTGTTACCCCTTATGTTCATTTCATGACGGCCGATAAAAAACGACAGAGTTACCCTTCATGTTTTTTCCATGTTGGCCAATAATGACCAACAGTGGTACCCCAGTCGACGTTTTTGCGGGGATCCGAACCTGAGCCGTTTAGAGTGTTAACCTCCGAACTTATCAATGCACCATCAAGACACCGAAAAATGTTATCACAATGGTTATACTTGACTTTATAATTCGCATGAAATAGAAATAAGAGACTTCCAACAGAGGACATCAACCGGACTTGAACCCCGGTCTCCAGGGGGTTAGCTCACAGCTCTCTCCACTTCCCAATTTTTATTTCATTATGTCTGTGATTATATATGGCAGTTCAATAGACATGATAGCATTACGTTTAAAATTAAAGATATTGTGTTTTCCTCAGAAATTGAGCCGCGGTTTTCAGTGGGTTAGGCAGAGTGCACACCACTGCGGCGATGAAAATACACAATAATCAATCATCAATAAAGAGGATATACATGACATTAAAATGTATGTGTGTATTTCTATTATTTCCCTCATGTTTTTTTTCATGACGACCAATAAAATACGACACTGTTACCCCTTATATTTTATTTGACAAAAACCCTTATGTTTCTTTTCATGACGACGAATAAAAAACAACAGTGTTACCCCTTGTGTTTTTTTCATGACGACCAATAAAAAACAACAGTGTTACCCCTTATGTTTATTTCGTGACGGCCGATAAAAAACGACAGTTACCCCTTACGTTTTTTTTCTTGACGACAAATAAAAAACAACAGTGTCAACCCTCATGTTTCATTTGATAAGAAACGACAGTGTTACCCCCTATGTTTTATTCGATACATTTCGACAGTGTTACCCCTTATGGGTTCTTCATGACGACAGATAAAAAACGACAGTGTTACCCTTTACGTTTCATTTGATAAAAACAACAGTGTTACCCCTTATGTTGGTCTGACGCACAGGCCACAGTCAGAGCACAGGTTGAGAAGAAGCGAGACTACAGCCTCCACCACACATCTACTCTGCCACTATCTGACACACAGATAGCAGACAGCCCACAGACCTTGAAGAGAGACAACAGCCCGCCCGACGCCATCGACACTGTGCCTTCCCCCATCGCTGACGCTGGCTTGGCGAGGAACGGCCACCCCCCTCCATGGTGTGACGCACAGGCCACAATCAGAGCACAGGTTGAGAAGAAGACCTTGAAGAGAGACAACAGCCCGCCCGACGCCATCAACACTGTGCCTTCCCCCATCGCTGATGCTGGCTTGGCGAGGAACGGCCACCCCCCTCCTACTCTGCCACTATCTGACACACAGATAGCAGACAGCCCACAGACCTTGCCATGGTCTGACGCACAGGCCACAATCAGAGCACAGGTTGAGAAGAAGACATGTATCAGCCGGATTAGCAAGGCACGGAAATTAACCCTGCCACTGAAGAACCGGTTCCTGCCACTTCAAGAGTCCACGAACGCGCCTGCCACCCATGCGCCCGACGCCCTCAACACTGTGGCCGGCTTGGCGAGGAACGACCACCCTCCTCTGCATTACTACGATGACCCCCAGCCTCATCTCTCCCATAGCTATCTCTCCAGCCCCAATGTCCCCTCCCTTTGTGGTGACCCCCAGCCTCATCTCTCCCATAGCTATCTCTCCAGCCCCAATGTCCCCTTCCTTTGTGGTGACCTCCAGCCTCATCTCTCCCATAGCTATCTCTCCAGCCCCAATGTCTCCTCCCTCTGCGATTTTCCAGCCGAATACAAGAGACTGGAATATGTTGGCAGCAAACTTATATCTGGGTCATTGATAGCATCGCCATGTCATGGCGACAGGCTGATAACACCCAAGAGGATGGCGCCCCAGCCCCCCCACTATACTGAAAGTAGTCATGAGTATTACTGAGACAAAAAAGGGTTCAGCCGTAGACACAGTATAAAGGAAGTTTCACATAATCTGCTGAACCCAAGGTTGCCTACGTCAAAGCAGGGCAACTTTCGCATTCATGCTGTAACCACTAAGAGAGTAAACAAAGGGAAACTTAGACACACTGCTAACCTCACAAATCTCATATCTATTGCCTCCAAACCAAAAACAACCCTCCTGTTATGTTCGTTTGTCAGGAACAGCAATGGTGTTCCCGGGTCAATTTGACCCGGTGCATGTTTATTATCCCAAAGATGTCCTAAACCCAAAAAATCCTAACAACTAGGGTGAACATGTCATTACTAACTCCATTAGTAACTATTCTATCAAGATTTAGTGCAATAGTGTTCCTTACCTCTAACAGGTAATGGTTCAATTAGGATAGTTCACTCGTTTTATTCATAAAAAAAAAGATATTTGTTCAAACCTTTTACTTTTATTTGTTTCACCACTTTATAATGGGTTAGGCCTGAAAGGCGCCTCTAAATTAAATGTATCATTAATATTATTATTATAACCTTTCATCCACTGTGATATTAGGGCCTGGGTTATAGAGTAGTGAAAGTTGCTCTACCCACTTGTCCCACAATGTCCTGACAGCTGCCAGCTTGTCTCTCTCCCGTCAATCAGCCTTTGTCTCTCGATTATCAAATCTGATTACTCTGGAGAATATGTGAAAAGTCTCGAAATATAGCCCTGCCTGTCTCTGCATCCCACAGACTGGCTGTCGATTCATCCTTGGACTTATAGACCCCAGTCAGGATGAGGAGCCCCAAATACGCATCTAAATGTGTTTTGTCCAGCTCCTTCCACTTCTCCCCAAAAACACGTCTCCCTCATAGATTAGTCATTTCCAGAATGATTTTCTGTATTGAATTTGGCATGACCAGCTCAAAAGCTGACTTGATGTCAGTCACACGCGTCACTGCCATCCTAGTGGGCCCTGGCACTGTCTTTATTATGTTTTCTGCAGACAGTTTCGCCTGACGCATATTTGGGGATGAAGACCACTGTATTTCACCATGTTTTGACATGAATGTCTTGCTAGGAGGAATAGGAATAGCAATTCCCTCATCTGGTTCAAAATCAGATTCATTAGAATCTGAATTTAGCTCAAGATCGTCTTCGTCTTCAGACACATCCTCCTCTATTTCCCTGTCATGATCAGTGATGAAGTCCTGAGCCTCCTGGACTGTCATCCATTTGCTTCTGCTGCTCATTTTGTCAAGGTCTGCCTGACAGAGTGTAATGCAGAGAATATTTGATATGTTTTGACCCTCCCCTGTTGAGTGTCCACTTGTTGATATGTCTCACAGTTGTAAAGAAAGAATTAGTCTGACATTTCTGACACCCTTTTACCTCCAGTTTTACTGCTGGGTCAAATTGACCCGAACAGTATCTATGTGATATAAACATGCAGGGGGTGGTTGCAAATATGTGAGATGAACTATTTTCATATTATATGTTGATTACACTAATTAAGGCAAGCAGAAGAAGTTTCATACTGAAAAAATACTTTTAACTATTTTTCCTAGATCTTTAAAACGGGTCAATTTGACCCGGAACATAACAGGAGGGTCAACAACACCATCAGGATGGCTCTACTTAATGTGAGGTCTCTTAATAACAAATCATTTTTAGTTAATGATTTTATTACCACTTCTAAACTGGATTTTATGTTTTTAACTGAAACATGGTTGGAACAAATTAACAGTGCAACCGTTCTGATAGAGACAGCTCCTCCCAACTATAACTTTTTTGATGCATAGATCTGGAAAAAGAGGTGGAGGGGTTGCTGCTATATTTAAAAATGTATTTCAGGGGAAACAGATGTTATTTGGTGATTTTCCATCGTTCGAATACCTTAGTGCTGTATTGAAATGCTCCCCCAGAGTTCTCCTATTAATTATTTACAGGCCACCCACATATTCTGCAAATTTTTTCAATGACTTCACAGAATTATTGTCTAGCATCTCCACAGAATTTGACTGTCTAGTTATAACTGGTGACTTCAATTTTCATACTGATGATTTGAATGACAAGTATGCAAAAAAACGTTTTGCCATTTTGGACACATTTGAACTGTCTCAACATGTGAAAGAGGCTACTCATTGTAAGGGGCACACTCTAGACCTGGTTATCACAAAGGGCCTCAATGTTTCTGATCTCTCTGTGACTGATCCTTCCTTGTCTGACCACTTTTGTGTTTTCTTTAACATATCTTTTATTCCCGATATACAGACAAAATCAAACACTGTCAAAAAACGGTATATCAATGAAGATTCTAATTTTTAAAAAGGCCATCTCCTTGCTACCACCTCTAAACCCATGTTCTCCTGATGATCTTGTAGAAAACTTTAATTTGACAATTTTGAAAGTCATAGATGTCATTGCACCTTATAAGGTTAAAACGATTTCTGGAAAGCAAAAGGCACCCTGGAGAAAAGCTGCTTCTGTAACAGCACAGAAAAAGGAATGCAGGAAGGTTGAACGCATCTGGCGTAAAACAAAACTTCATATTCACCATGATATCTATAAAGAGAGCCGCTGTGCCTACAATTTAGACTTAAAAAATGCTAGAGAAACATTTTTCTCCAATATCATTAAAACCAACACTAATAATGCAAAAACCCTATTTGCAACTGTTGACAGACTGACCAACCCCCCAACAGAAATTCCACCTGATCTCCATTCCACGCAGAAATGCAATGAGTTTGCAGCTTTTTATATTGATAAAATTGAAGGTATCAGACGCGCCATCAATATCTCCACTTCAAACAAAAATGTTGGACTACCAAAAAATTACGTGGCAAGGATGGCATACTTTAATGTTATAGACTCTCAAAATCTTGTGGAAACTGTGACACAACTAAAGCCATCCACCTGTTGCCTTGATACTATACCTACCAACCTCTTTAAGAATGTTTTCGACTGCCTAGCAGTAGACATATTGCAGATAGTTAACAACTCTCTCCAGTCAGGCAATTTCCCAAAAGCTTTGAAAACTGCAGTTATTAAACCCCTTTTAAAAAAGCGGAGCCTAGATGCCTCTATTATTAACAACTACAGACCAATATCGAATCTACCCTTCATAAGTAAAATCATTGAGAAAGTTGTCCTCCAGCAACTAAATCACTTCCTGGCATCAACTGGTTGCTATGACACCTTCCAATCAGGATTTCGACCCCTACACAGCACTGAGACCGCCCTTATTAAAGTTGTAAACGACATCCGTCTTAACACAGACTCTGGCAAAACCTCTATACTAATGCTACTTGACCTTAGTGCTGCATTCGACACTGTAGACCATACATTACTTCTGGAAAGGTTAGAAAACTGGGTGGGGCTTTCAGGCACTGTCTTAAATTGGTTCAGGTCCTACCTACAAAATAGGAACTACTTTGTTTCCATTGGCGACTTTGTATCAGAATCAACCAACGTGACCTGTGGAGTCCCACAAGGTTCGATCTTAGGACCCTCTTTATTCAACATCTACATGCTCCCACTAGGGCAAATCATGCAAAATAACAATATTGACCATCATTGCTATGCTGATGACACGCAAATCTATGTAACGCTATCACCAAATGACTATCGGCCCATAGATCTGCTGTGCCAGTGCATTGATCAAGTGAAGGAATGGATGTGCCGAAATTTCCTTCAACTAAATGAGGACAAAACAGAGATAATTGTATTTGGTTCTAAAACAGAAAGGCTTAAAGTAACCCAACACCTTCACTCTCTGTCCCTGAAAACCTCAATCAAAGCCAGAAATCTAGGGGTTATCATGGATTCAGATTTACATTTTGACAGTCACATCAAATCAGTTACAAAATCTGCCTATTATCACCTTAAAAATGTAGCAAGACTTAGAGGGCTCATGTCCACCGAAGACTTACAAAAACTTGTACATGCCTTTATCACTAGTAAGCTTGATTACTGCAATGGTCTCCTTACAGGTCTCCCAAAACAAACTCTGAGGAAGCTTCAGCTTGTTCAGAATGCTGCTGCTAGAGTTCTAACAAAGACCAAAAGATTTGATCATATTACACCAATTCTGAAATCGTTACATTGGCTTCCTGTAAGTCAGAGAATTGATTTTAAAATCATGTTGCTTACCTATAAATCCCTACATGGTTTAGGCCCAAAATATTTAACTGATATGCTTCCACTACATCAGCCTTTTAGACCCCTAAGAAGCTCCGAGACCAATCTGTTAATTATCCCCAGAGTAAACACAAAACATGGGAAAGCAGGATTTATGCCGCGTTTCCACTGCAGGGTGCGGAACGGATCGGATCGCAAAGGTGTGGTAGGGAGGGGGCGGTATAGCCCAGCTCAGTTCCGAGGTTGCGTTTCCACTGCCGACAGTACCCTTGGTGGTAGGCCGGATGTCGATCGCCGCGGCAGCTACGTAAACATCGTAAACAACGTCTTCCTCCCCAAGAATGCAGACGAACATCTCCACCTCCTTGTTCGCCCAAGCAAGCTTTTTACGCGACATGTTAATTGTAAAGAATAATACCTCAAGGCTACTGTTTGTTTGTTTTTATCCCCGCGTCACCCGGAAGTGACGATTCTGTCGACCAATCAACGGAGGGGGGGTGTAGCTAGAATTTCACGGGACCCTTTCAGGCGTCTGGTCTCGTTTTGGGTACCGCAACGGAGGAGTCCCGAGAATGGGGCCGGAACGGGTACGGCAAAGTCCGGGTCACGCCCACTTTTGGCGGTGGAAACGCGACCCGACCCGCACCTTTTCGATCCGATCCGTTCCGCACCCTGCAGTGGAAACGCGCCATTAGTTACTACGCAACAAATAGCTGGAATAAACTCCCAGAGGATTTAAGACTTGCCCCAACTCTGAGCACCTTTAAAACAAGACTGAAGACTTTTATGTTTGCTATAGCTTTCTGCTAAATAACTTTGACTTTATTTTCTATTTTAATACTAAAATGCCTTTTTAACTTTCTATTTTTGCATATGTTTTTCTTTTACTTGCATACAATGAAATTTTATTTCATTGTATGACACTGTTTATATGTGAAGCACTTTGAGTCTGCCTTGTGTATGAAAAGTGCTATGTAAATAAAGTTGCCTTGCCTTGCCTTATTTTCCCATGATGACTGATGAAAAACAACAGTGTTACCCCTTATCTTTTTTTTCACGACGACCAAAGAAAAACGACAGTTTCACCCTTCATGTTTCATTTGGTAAAAACGACAGTGTTACCCCCTATGTTTTATTCGATACATTTCGACAGTGTTACCCCTTATGGGTTTTTCATGACAACAGATAAAAAATGACAGTGTTACCCTTAACGTTTCATTTGATAAAAACAACAGTGTTACCCCTTATGTTATTTTCATGACGACTGATAAAAAACAACAGTGTTACCCCTTATGGGTTTTTTCATGACAACCAAAGAAAAATGACAGTGTCACCCCTCATGTGTCATTTGATAAAAACGACAGTGTTACCCCTTGTTTTTTTCATGACGACTGATAAAAAACGACAGTGTTACCCCTTATGTTTAATTTGATGAAAACGACAGTGTTACCCCTTGTGTTTCATTTGATTAAAACAACAGTGTTACCCCTTGTGTTTTTTTTCATGATGACCAAAGAAAAACAACAGTGTTACCCCCTATGTTTTATTTGATAAATGTCAACAGTGTTACCCCTTTTGTTTTTTTCATGACGACCAAGAAAAAACAACAGTGTTACCCCTTATGTTTTTTTTCATGACGACCAATAAAAAACAACAGTGTCATAGATCGCAAACTAGCACCCTTTTCAGTGGAGGAATTGGACTCCCCGGGCAATGTTATACTTAAAAGGAGCAAGTAAGTTACATATTAATTTAGTCTTTCGGCCTGTAGCATATAAACAAAATGAAGCAACTGTCCCATATTTCTAACTGCATTTGAAGTAGACATTGAGACTCACAAAAAATGGACGCCATAGGACAGTGATCATGATTTGTCTCAATATCAGAATAACAACAATGGGTCAAATAGCAATGGCTGGTGGAATGGCCATGAAGTAGGTCTGTATATGCAGTGTAAGCTTGTCCAGGCCCTGCAAGTCAGGATGTATGGGAAAATAGGTAGTGGCCATCCCCAAAATGCACCGGAATACAGGAAATCAAATCTATTAAATTCCAAAGACCCCCTGTCTATTACTGTGCCCCACCAACATGTTTGATCACCAGCCGCCACTGAGAATGACCAATGGAAATAATTCTCTGCACAATTTGAATTGTGTTTAAATATGCTACAGTGGTCATTTGTTTAGCCAATTCATATTAAACAATGAGGGTTTTGATTGTGGGGTCGGGCCTTTGATCGAGCGTTTGTGTTTTTTTTGTTTTTGTTATCATTGCTTTATTGGCCCAATTTGAGGAGAAATCTATGCCATAAACAGACATTTTATAGGCCTTTATTACACGGGTCTTCTCAATGCCGTGGAACGCTCCGTTCACTTGCATGGGTAGTAGTCCGGTAACTTGTCAACCCCAGCGTCTTCGGTTGCTAATGCCGCGTTTCCACTGCAGGGTCGGGAACGGATCGGTTCGCAAAGGTGCGGTAGGGAGGGGGCGGTATAGCCCAGCTCAGTTCCGAGGTCGCGTTTCCACTGCCAACAGTACCCTTTAAGGTAGGCCGGATGTCGATCGCCGCGGCAGCTACGTAAACATCGTAAACAACGTCTTCCTCCCCAAGAATGCAGACGACCGTCTCCACCTCCTTGTTCGCCCAAGCAAGCGTTTTACGCGACATGTTAATTGTAAAGAATAATACCTCGAGGCTACTGTTCGTTGGTTTTTTATCCCCACGTCGCCCGGAAGTGATGATTCTGTTGACCAATCAACGGAGGGGGTGTGTAGCTAGAATTTCCCGGGACCCTTTCAGGCGTCTCGTCTCGTTTTCAGGCCAAAACGGGTACAGCTAAATCCGGGTCACGCCCACTTTTGTCGGTGGAAACGCAACCCGTACCGCACCTTTGCGAACCGATCCGTTCCTCACCCTGCAGTGGAAACGCGCCATAAGCGACGTCAATGTCTTATAGCGGACTATTTCACTGCTGATCAACACTACGAATGCTGGTAACGAATAAATTGTAAAAAGACACACCATGTGAAGTTATTTTCCAAATAAGATTTGAAAAGCTTTGGAAGTTTATTGACAACACTATTTACATGGTTTCGGAGTAGTACACTTTGACATTTTAATACAGTTCAGCGAGAAAGGCGACGAAGAATAAGAAGGGGGCGTTCCAGTCTGCGTATTGGAAGAGACACACACACACACACACACACACACACACACACACACACACACACACACACACACACACACACACACACACACACACACACACACACACACACACACACACACACACACACACACACACACTCACACACAATTTTTCCACCGTACTTTCTGTGAAAACTCTTGAAGACGTTGGTCATCCACTTGTAATCCCATTGTGATCCGGCGTGTAATCCCAGTAGGATCCGCAGGGGGCGCTGGTGTAATCTGAACGCATGGAGGGAATATATCGGTCCTCCGGCTGAGGAAGAGGAAGTTCACAGGAAGTGACGTGTATTAGTCCGGTGTGTTTCTGTAGCCACAGAATATCAACTTCAGGATTTATAAACCCTTGATTAGTGACGTGTGTGTTGAGATATAAACGGACGAATGTTAACCGGGAGATTAAAGAATGTTAACGAGCGGCGTTAGTTTGGTCTGTTTGCTCATGCCACCAGTTAGCTTGTAGCTAACCTGCTCCGAGGGCATCGAACCCGCGACCCCCTGAGCCCCGGCATGGGACCTGATCTGGGAACAGGTGGGTGAGGTCTTCACACCTTTAGGTTTTATGGTTTCTTTTATTGTTAGAAGATCTAAGTCTTCATCCTCTATTTAACAATAAACACCAAAGACTTTATGTAAGCTTATTTTTGAATAAACACACACACACACACACACACACACACACACACACAGGTATGCACACACCAACTTGTGCACACACGTAATACATTTGTGTGTCAGGGTTATTTTTAAGTATAGCATTTATTTAATTTCATATTATGTCTCCCTGCTCCAGAGGCCCTCCCCCTGCCCTCGCTGCGCCTGCTGGTGTCCCCCCTGCAGCTGAGCGTGGCGGTGATGTGGCGGGTGCTCCACCGGCTGGAGGTGCAGCACTACTGGGCGGTGGCCCGCTTCGTGGGCCTTCTGCTGGAGGCGGTCCCCGAGCTGCTGCTGGACCCCCACTGGACCCCGCTGGGCATCGGCCTGCGGGCCAAGGTGAGCTGCCTCTCTATCCTGGGCTCCACATGCATAGGGGATTTAAAAATTAAAGCGTATTGTTTTGTTTTGGGGGAGTACACCTTTTTCATGGACAATTATTCATAGACAAGGAATCTTGTTTTAGGGTTTGGTTTTCGGGTTTGTTCTTAGAAATGGGGTTTGATTTTAGTATTAGGGTTTGTTTTTAGGGCCAGGGTTTGGTTTTTGGGTTAGGGTTTGGCATTAGGGTTTGGTTAAAGGGTTTGGTTAAAGGGTTGGGGTTTGGCCTTAGGGTTTGGGTTTGGCTTTAGGGTTTGGCTTTAGGGTTTGGCTTTAGGGTTTGGTTAGGGTTTGGTTTTGGGATTAGGGTTTTGTTTTAGGGTTAGGGTCTGGTTTTAGGGTCAGGTTTAGGGCTAGGGTCTGGTTATAGGGTTTGGTTTTAGGGTAAGGGTTCGGTGTTCGGGTTAGGGTTTGGTTTTAGGGCAAGGGTCTGGTTATATGGTCAGAGTTTCCTGTGGGTTGGGTTTTAGGGTTTGCTTTTTCATTCTAGGGTTGAGATACCAAATACTCCCTATACTGGGTGGCTCCTATTCTGATGTCTTCTCCCCCCCCCCCCCCCCCCCCCCCCCCCCCCCCCCAGTATATCCTGGAGCTGTGTCAGGCTGACCAACCTGTGGACCCAGAGCAGATTAGGGCACTCCTGGATACGGTCGCTAGGCCGCACCCCCCAAGAGCTAGACAGGTGAGCTCACCTCGCCCTCTGCACGGGAGGGAACGAGTCGGAGGATTTCATTCAATACGACTGCGGTACAAGCGCACAACAACATGGTATTTATCATCAGACGCACAACGCATCATCGTTCAAAACAAACACACACAAGACATATTTAGTGGAATGTGTATCTCTTGAGTGTCATACAAACTCTCTACACTGACAACCATCTCCTCCACCATCACACACGCCTCCTTAGTTTAGCCTGTGGTTCAGCCTTTTATCTGTTTAACATACTGTGCATATACCTCCTGGGGTTTGCGTTTTAAGATCTTAATTGATAATCAGGTGGAACTCATTTGATGACCTGATTGTTGTTGTAGGAAGAGGAGGAGGAGGAGGAGGAGGGGCCTGTGGAGGCTAACTTTGTGGAGCTGGTCCACACGATGCTCAAAGACCCGGAGGTTAAACAGCACTTTTTCAGGGTGAGATCTCCTCTACATCTTACCTCCCCCTCCTCCTCTGTGTCTCTCCTCCAGGAGGCGCTGTTGTCTGACCTGTGCTCCTCCTCCAGGAGGTGTTCCCAGTGGCGTACGGTCCGGACTACGACCAGGACCTCCTCACCCTGTTTGAAGAGCTCCTCTACCGACTGGCCCAGTTGCTCCCGGTCCCTGACCTCGGACAGGTGAGTGACTGACGACATCACTTCCTTCCAGAGGACTTCTGACAGGGAAATGGGAGATAATGGCTACCGGTGCATCGATGGCTACCTGCCTCGCAATACTGGCGTTTCTGGGGGCAGCGCAGGCCTAAGGGGTCAGGCTGTGCAGAGACTAGGAGAACTAATGCCGCTTTTCCACTGCATGGTACCAGCTCGACTCGACTCGACTCAGCTCGCATTTTTTGCGTTTCCACCGCGAAAACATGTGGCTGCTTTTTTTAGTACCGCCTCGCTCTAGGTTCCAAGCGAGCTGAGCCGATGCTAAAAGGTGACGTCGGCAGACGGCCGGCCACTGATACAGAGAGTGTGACGAAGTCACGAGAGCGACATGGCAACCATGCTGGTAACAGCCATAGCAGTGCCGCAGCCAACATATTCCACTTCTTCAACTTCTTCAACATGCCAGCTAATAATAGTAATGTTATCGATGTCCTCCATTGTTGTTATGTGGGTTCTGTCCATGTGTGGGTTGCGTAGGTGTTGTTTGCGTCGCGTACAAAAATACGTCACGGCCCTTTCGCGCAGCCGACCCTGCCCACGTCCAGGAGGTACTATTTGCGGTGGAAAACGACCCGTGCTGCTACCGTGTCGAGTCGTGTCGAGTCGAGTCGAGCTACATGTGCGGTGGAAAAGCGGCATAAGGGAAGTGTCTCTGGCGTTTCCCTCTGCAGACGGTGTCGTGGCTGGGCAGCAGCAGCAGCTCTCTCCTGGACGACTGCTCCGTCTCCTCCACCCACCTGAGAGGTTTACTGCAGCACCACCGACAGCTGGGTCACCTGGAGGAGCACGGTGAGAACCCAGCAGAACCACGAGAAAGCAGCACACTGAATGAATGAAGGAAGGTTCCTCACGAGTCAAAGCTTCGTGTAATCAGGGTTTGTCTGTGGATGGATCCTCTGACACTGTGATTGGTTCCCCAGTTCCTCCCTCCTCTATGGGCAACTGCATCCTGTCCTCCCTGGCCGGCCCGCCCCCAGCCAGGCCCCACAGCCAATCAGCTTCACCGCAGCGCCTCGGGGACCATGGCCCATTCGCCGACGGAGCGGCCGAGGTCGTCATGGTGACGGACTACGCCGAGGTGGAGCTCGGCACCACTGGCCACCCGCCGGAAGAGTGCGTGGAGGAGGTCGTCACGGAGACGGAGGTCGAGACGGAGGTCGTCACGGAGACGGAGGAGGAGGGGGCTCCGACGGAGGAAGACCCCGCCTTCCCCGACGAGATGAAACAGGAACAGGAAGAGGCGGCGGCGGCGTCCCCGGCCCGCCCCCACGTCTGCCCCGACTGCCCGAAGCGGTTCCGCTTCGCCTCGTCGCTCACCGCCCACCGGGTGGTGCACACCCGGGAGCGCCCCCACCGCTGCCCCGCCTGCGGCCGCTGCTTCTCCTTCCGCCAGTCGCTGGACCGCCACAGGCACACGCACGAGACGGCCCCCGGGACGGCCACGCCCCAAAGCGAACACGAGACGGCCCCCGGGACGGCCACGCCCCAAAGCGAACACGAGACGGCCCCCGGGACGGCCACGCCCCAAAGCGAACACGAGACGACCGCGGCCCTGAGCGAGCACGAGACGGCCACGTCCCAGACGGTCACGCCCCAGACGGCCACGCCCCAAAGCGAGCCACAGGCGGCCACACCCCAGACGGTGCCTGGCAGCGGCGGCCGGGACGCCCGCTCGCTCCGCGACAGGAAGTTGAGCTGTGAGCCGGCGCCGGCGGACCCTGAGAGTTCCGGCGGGGAGCCGCCGCCCCCCCGGGTGAAGCAGGAGGCGGGGGCGGACGGAGACGACGACGACGGCGGCGGTGGTGAGCGGGTGGGGTCGGGGGCCGGGCGGGTGGAGGCCCTGGCTCCGGCGCTGGTGGAGCGGGTGGTGTCCCTGGTGGCGGTGCGGAGCAGCGGCCGCAAGAGGAAGCCCACCATGAAGGTCCAGGTCATCAACCTGCAGAGGAGCCTGGGGAGGGGCGGGGCCAGCCTGGGGGCGGAGCCTAAGAAGCGGAAGCAGGGCGGGGCAGCTGCGCCCTTCTTCAGGTGAGGCTCAGTCCGGTCGGGGGTTTCGGGGGGGGGGGGGGGGGGTGGGCCTGTATCCGTGGTAACCCCAGTGCCTTCCCTGTCGTCCCCGCAGCTCGGAGCACTCGTACGGTTCCGCTGAGGGCCTCCCGGGTTCCGTGGCGGCCGAGGGTGAAGGTGAGTCACAGTTAGGAACCTCAGGAGGGTCGGAACCCGGGGGGGGGGGGGTCCGCTTGTGGGTCCGCTGTTTGAGTGAAACCGTAACGTTTCATATCTTACCGTTGTCAGACGGTGCGGAGGGCGGCTCCTCTCAGGTCCTCGGCGGCCCAGCCGCAGACCCGGTCCTCCAGGCTCCTCTTCCCGGCGTTCCCGGTTGTCAGGACGACGCGGACGACGGCCCCGCCGCCGACCTGCGGGATGGCCGCTTTGGCTGCCCCGACTGCGCCAAGAGCTTCCGCTTCCGCTCGCTGCTGGCGTCGCACCGCCGCGTCCACACGGGCGAGCAGCCCTTCCTCTGCCCGGCGTGCGGCCGCCGCTTCTCCTTCAAGCAGTCGCTGGAGCGCCACCGCCGCACGCACGGACCCGGGCCGCCCGCCTCCCCCGCCGAGCTGCGGGACCCCGGGGGGGGCCGCCCGGACGCCGGGGGCGGGGCCTTCCTCTGCTCCCGCTGCGGGCGCTCCTTCAGCGCCAAGTCGGCGCTGCTCCGGCACGCCAGGACGCACGGCGAGGAGACGGTAGGACCTCAGGCCGCCGCTGCCGCCGCCGCCATCTTAGGGGTTCGTCAGGGCCTTTAGCAGACGCTTTTATCGTTGTCAGAAGCAAAAGAAACAACAATACATCGCTGTCGGTACAGTAAGGATGTTCATAGAACCAAGTGCCAAGCACTAACAATCGCTAGGCTAACCCATTCCCCGTACACAACAAAGAGAGCTAGGATAAGATGCTACACAATGCTAAGTACTATTTTAAGTGCCAGGACGTGCAACATTACACCACAGCGCACTCTGTAGGTTGGAGTGTGAAGCAGCTCCCACGTCTATGATAACGTTCACCTTTCTGCCTTCAAATGTACTTCTTCGGAGTGGACCTCCAGTGTTGTAACTTACTTTTTGTTTTGTTTTTCCCCCCGATCCGTAGCCGACGGGGCCCTCCGGCGTGGCCCCGCCCCCCGGGGAGCAGCAGGAGGCGCTCCACACCTGCGACTGCGGCAAGTCGTTCCCGTACCGCGCGGCGCTCACGGCCCACCAGCGCGTGCACCGCGAGGAGCGGCCGCACGCCTGCGCCCACTGCCCCAAGCGCTTCCTGTACCGCGGCGGGCTGACGAGCCACGCCAAGACGCACTGCGACGACAAGCCCTTCGCCTGCTCCTTCTGCGGCAAGAGCTTCAAGCGCGAGCGCAACATGAAGAAGCACGAGCGCTGCCACACGCGGGACGGCGTGTTCCGCTGCTCGCAGTGCGACAAGAGCTTCGTGTACAAGGCCACGCTGACGCGCCACGAGCTGACGCACTCGGGCGAGCGCCCCTTCCTCTGCTGCGACTGCGGCAAGGGCTTCTACTCGCACGCCGAGTTGCTGAAACACGAGCGCTTCCACACGGGCCACAAGCCCTTCCAGTGCCCCTTCTGCGGCAAGCGCTTCACGCAGTCCTGCTACCTGACCATCCACGTGCGCTACCACACGGGGGCGCGGCCGTACGCGTGCCCCGACTGCGACAAGAGCTTCATGAGCGCCAACCGGCTGAAGAGGCACCAGCGCACGCACACCGGAGAGAAGCCCTACCTGTGCCCCGAGTGTGGACGGGGCTTCAGGCAGTCCTACCACCTCAAGGTGCACCTGAGGACGCACGCCTACGCCTAGGACACGCCCCCTCCCCTGAGGACCCATGTCTAGGGTACACCCCCGCCAGCACCCCTAGGGTTCACCGCCTACACCTAGGCCACGCCCCCCACTCGCAACCGTGGGGGTCAGAGGTCATCAAGCTAACACTGAAGAATGAGTTTCTATTAAACATGATTCACTACGTCTGTCGAGATTCAAATCGTCTTCATTCTCCTGGTACGGGTTGTGTAGAAGCGTTAAAGTGGAAGCGAAAATGCTCTAAAAAGCAGGGCCCAAGTGTGTTAATAATAAATCATGTTTGATAAGAAATACTTTTATTAAGTTTGACAACAAAAAATATGAAATTACAATTTAGGAACAGAGGTACTCCAACATCGGGTATGAAAAATGTTAATCCCCTCACCTTGCAGTCAAGTGTGTTTGCACTCAAACAGAAATACCAAATCTATTTTTCTACAAACTCGTTTTCTGGGTCCCTAAAGCGATGAACGTGACATACAGTAAGTAGCACCAGGAAGTCACAGGACAACACATCTAAAGAGAAACCAAACTCTGAACCTCAGACCCCAGTGACCGGTCTATAGGGGTAAGGACCACTTTTGTTCCAAACACTTACGGTTAGCATCAGAGTTCAGAGTTTGGTTTCCCTTCAACAGAGCTTTAGGGCTGGTCGCTGCAGGAGGCGGTTGCCTAGACGACAAGAAACAGGGTGATGGGGCAGTGGTCGCTACCCATGGCTTGGTTGCGGATCTTGCTGTCACAGAGGCCGGGCATCAGGCCCTCGGAGAGCAGGAAGTAGTCGAGGCGCCAGCCCACGTTCTTGGAGCGCGAGTTCATCATGTAGGTCCAGAAGGAGTAGGCGTTGGCCTGCTCGGGGTAGCGGTGGCGGAAGCTGTCGGTGAAGCCGGCGGCCAGCAGCGTGGTGAAGGCCTCGCGCTCCTCCACCGTGAAGCCCGCGTTCTTCTTGTTGCCCTTGGGGTTCTTCAGGTCGATCTCCTGGTGGGCCACGTTCAGGTCGCCGCACATCACCACGGGCTTGCTCTCCTCAAGGCCGAGCAGGTACGCCTGGAGGTCCGCGTCCCAGGTCTTGCGGTACTCCAGCCGCACCAGGCCCTTGCCCGAGTTGGGGACGTAGGTGGTGACCAGGAAGAAGGCGGGGAACTCTGCGGTGATGACGCGCCCCTCCTTGTCGTGCTCCTCCTTGCCTGGGGGGACGCGAGGAGAAACCGTTTAGAACGGAGAAACCGTTCTGCTTCACAGCTACGACTTTTCAAACGCAATTTCCTACATAAGTTGATTGATTCCAAGTTAAGATGTGATTCTGAATAAGTAAACCTCAACCAAGGTCCTGGCTCTAGGAGGCCTACAGGTAGGGGTCATCTGGCTCTAGGAGGCTTAACGGTAAGGGACAGGGGTCCCTTGCTCCAACTAGAACTACACCAAAAGAGAGGGCTGTGGGTTCCTCACCGATGCCGTAGGTGACGTTGATGGGCTCCGTCTTGCAGAGCATGGCCACGCCGCTGTAGCCGTCCTTCTCCGCGCTCAGCCAGTACTTGTGGGGGAACTCCGGCATGGAGGTGATCTCCGCCGGGAGAGACTTCTCGTTACACTTGGTCTCCTGGAGACACAAGACGTCTGGGGCCTCCTCACGCACCCACTGGGGAGGGGGGGGGGGGGAATAAAGAGAGAACAGAGATAGTGAGTGACCAGGGAGAGAGACCAAAGAGAGACCAGAGGGACAGAGAGGGAGAGAACAAATAGTGAGTGAGCAGAGAGAGAGACCAAAGAGAGGGAGACAATAGAGAGAGACAAGAGGGACAGAGAGGGAGAGAACAGATAGTGAGTGAGCAGAGAGGGAGAGACCAAAGAGAGGGAGACAAGAGGGACAGAGAGGGAGAGACCAGAGAGGGAGAGAAGGAGAGAACAGAGAAGGAGAGAAACCAGAGAGAGACCAGGGGGACAGAGAGAGAGACCAGAGGGAGAGAGAGAGATAAGCAGCAGACCAATGAAAAGTGTTCTCCAGTTGCTACGGATACAGAAAACGATAACAGGTGACCAGAAGTCATGTGGTCCAGGTGAGGCTGCAGACTGACCTCCAGCCCCTTCTTCTTGACCCAGGCCCGCAGGCCGTCCACATTCCAGGAGGTGATCTTCATGTTGGCCTCGCGGCCGTCGGCGGCGGCGGTCACATCGGGGTGGTCCTCGTACAGGATGGGGGGCTCCGGCTCCTTCCCCTTCTTCGCCTTCTTAGGGGTCGCTGTGGAGAGGACCAGACCTTTACTTTATCTTGTTCGGGTAAACCCTTCAGCAGCAGGTGCTTGAATGTACTTTACTAATTCAGCCCTTCAGCATGATACAGTAAAAATAGTTTAAGTAGTAGTAGTTGTATTATCGTAGTACTGTAGTAGAATTGTATAAGAAATATTGGTATAATTAAGCTTAATTATTATTGTTATGTGTATTATTATTAGTAGTACTATTGTAGCAGTAATAGTAGTTGTATTAGCATTATAGAAATAGTATTTTTTCTAGATCTAGTATTGTACTAGTATTAATACAGTACTATTAGTTTATAGCAGTATTAAAGTAGTACCGGTTTCATTGTCCTCGTCTCCCGACGCGGGCTCGGCCGCCTCTGCCTTCTTTCCTCTCTTCATCCCGTCGGACACTCTGTGCACACTCAAACCTCTCACACACACAACTCTCACACGCACACCTGTCAAGCACACACCTGACACACACACGCCTCTCAAGCAACGCAACACACACGCGGCTGGGAGGTGCGAGGGATGAAATGAGAAGCACTTTATAAATCAACGAGAAGAACTCTTCCCTGCATCGGGACCCTGAAGCTGATTGAAACGAGGACACTTTGGTTTGCTGCTGTGTTAAGACATCCTCAACGCATCGGTTGTGATGCTAGAAGACTTCAAGGTTCCGTTAAACCCCTTAACAACCAATGAGGAGTTCTGCTCCATGAGGAAGAGGAAAAGGGAGCTGCGATGGATTAAAGTAAACCCTGAACCATATCTGAGGACTTTTTACACATGGACTCATTCATTGAGGAGGCTAATGCTACCGTTAGCTCCTTATGTTGGACAAAGGGAGAGGGAATCAAAAGGGACGTGTGTGTGTGTGTGTGTGTGTGTGTGTGTGTGTGTGTGTGTGTGTGTGTGCAGATTAAGTCTCCCTGCAGACTCACCGCGGGTATAATGTTCATAAAGTGCAGAATGCGGTGCAGATGTTTCAGTGAGAGGTTTAAAGGTTTTGAAGAGCGTAATTAAGAGTACTCACACAACAGGACGGAGAGCTGCGAAGTCTTCACCGCTCCGACACAAAGACACGAGAAGAGACTCGGGGCGCATGCGCAGTCACTAAAGGACGCTCGAATAGTGCCTGGTAAATAAATAAAAAAGACTTATTTCAGGATAGGTTAGGATTTCTAGGATAAAATATCACTGAAGTGGATGAAGTGATAAAGACATTGTAATTAGTCTGGTTAATTCGTTTGACGTAGTCGGCCGGTGCGATGGTTCTCATCAGGCGGATTAACGAACAGCTAATGTTGTGGGTCCTCTCAGCGTAGAGCATGCAGAGCTGAAGACGGCTAAAGAAGGGTTAATGTTTAGTTTATAGCAAATATAGTTCATTAATTAACTGTAGGTGGAGAGCAACCGTCTCCACGTATCATCAGCGGTCGGTTGAATGATTTAAAGTGCTCTGTCGCTTCATTAAACTTCACTTTATTACATAAGGTTCATGAACGGGTGTGTTTAGTTTTTCTTTTATTATTCCTCATACCAGACTCCTCGGTCTTCTCCCTCTGTATTGGTCTGCGGTCTTTGAGGAGCCATGACGGTCGTGATCGGGTTCGAGGGGAGCGCCAACAAAATCGGCATCGGAATCATCCGGGATGGGGAGGTCCTGTCGAACCCGAGGAGGACCTACATCACCCCCCCGGGCCAGGGTTGGTCACTCCCTCACCTCCTCACCCCCGGGCCAGGGCGTGTCCCCGCTCACCCGTCCGGGCCAGGGCGATTCACCCCCTCCACTGCTCAATGTGTCCGCTCCGTAAACCAGGCCCCTAACCCTCCCCCCCACCTTTGACCCCCGCAGGGTTCCTGCCCAGCGAGACGGCCCGCCATCACCGCGCCGTGGTGCTCACCGTCCTGCAGGAGGCGCTGCAGCAGGCGGGCCTGACCCCCGCGGACATAGACTGTGTGGCCTACACCAAGGGTAGGTGGAGGAGACCCTGTACACCAAGGACAGGGTGGAGGAGACACTGTACAGCAATATGTATATATCACTGTCGGTACAGTAAGGATGTTCATGGAACCAAGTGCCAAGCACTAACAATCTCTAGGTTAACTCATTCCCGTATACAACAAAGATAGCTAGGATAAGATGCTACACAGTGCTCTATTTTTAAGTGCCGGGACGTGCTGCATACAATAATAAGAGTGGGGGGGGGAGGCATCAACAACTTGACTGGCGAGGGGAACGGCTCCAGGCCATTCCTCCGCTCACGTACCTGTCTCCCCCGTCTCCCCCGTCTCCCCTCCTGCCCCCCTCCAGGCCCGGGGATGGGGGCGCCCCTGCTGACGCTGGCCCTGGTGGCGCGGACGGTGGCCCAGCTGTGGGGCCGCCCCCTGGTGGGCGTCAACCACTGCATCGGCCACGTGGAGATGGGCCGGCTCATCACGCAGGCCCACAACCCCACCGTGCTCTACGTCAGCGGGGGCAACACGCAGGTGGGGAACCCCCTGTTGGCGCCCAGTGGGCCTGGGGGGAGAGGAGGGAAGATGGAGGACTCCAGAAACAAAGATGTCCTCCGCTCTTTGTTTCATGGTTCACACACACACACACACACACACACACACACACACACACACACACACACACACACACACACACACACACACACACACACACACACACACACACACACACACACACATACACACACACACACACACACACACACACCCCACTAGATCCTTCTAGGGGGCATTGAAGGTCTCGTGTTCCTCTGAAGGTCATCGCGTACTCGGAGCGGCGCTACCGGATCTTCGGGGAGACGATCGACATCGCGGTGGGAAACTGCCTGGACCGCTTCGCCAGGGTCATCAAGGTCAGAGGCCCTCCTCCTGCACTCATGGTCTAATGATGCACGTCTATGTTGTCTTCATCTACGTTTCTTCTGAAACCGAACAAATCAATTGTGTCCCAGATCTCCAACGACCCCAGTCCAGGGTACAACATAGAGCAGATGGCCAAGAGGTGAGCACCTGTCTGTCAACACACTCTACACCTGTCTGTCAACACACTCTACACCTGTCTGTCAACACACTCTACACCTGTCTGTCAACACTTTCTACACCTGTCCGTCAACACACTACACCTGTCCGTCAACACTTTCTACACCTGTCCGTCAACACACACTACACCTGTCCGTCAACACACGCTACACCTGTCCGTCAACACACTCTACACCTGTCTGTCAACACTTTCTACACCTGTCCGTCAACACACTACACCTGTCCGTCAACACTTTCTACACCTGTCCGTCAACAAACTCTACACCTGTCTCAACACACTCTACACCTGTCCGTCAACAAACTCGACACCTGTCTCAACACTCTACACCTGTCCGTCAACACACTCCTCCCCTGACCCCGAGCAGCCTGTGATTGGCTGGTGCACGACCGTCTGTGTGTCACCCGTCTGTGTGTCCAGGGGGAGTCGCTACGTAGAACTGCCCTACACAGTGAAGGGTATGGACGTGTCTTTCTCCGGGATCCTGTCCTTCATCGAGGTGAGCCCACCACAGCACACCTCCTGGGGTTCCTCTATAGTTCTCAGACCTTCTCTGAACTGATCAATAATGAGACACTGATCGGTTTAAAGTAGAAACATAAGATGTTTGCTACACCGTGACATGGAACTATATACTTAACATTAGTTTTAAGGTGTGCAAACAATGTCAACCTCTATATTCTAGATCAGTAGTACATTCATTTGTCCTAGAATATACACAATATATAGGAACGCTTTGCTGAGGCCCATCAAATAATGTAAAACCAGATTGATCAGTACATCACCAATCACCATGCTTACCATGGCTCTCACGCAGACAGGAAGTCTTTATATAAGGTCATGGGATGTTCTCGTCTCCTACAGGAAGCGGCCAATAAGATGCTGGCATCCGCTGAGTGCAGTGCAGAAGACCTCTGCTTCTCCCTGCAGGTGGGCATCAATTTTATTCGATTGACCAACATAACAAGTAGGAGTGGTCACCCAGATGCATGATGGGCCAGACCGATCCACCTACCAGCCTACCCAGTGGACCGTACCAATTGGTTGGCGGAGCTTTCCATTCTATCTATGGGCAGAGCGTCCACTTGTGATGTCACTAACGGGTGCGTTAGCTAGTAAAGTCTCAGCTATACGTCTGTCTGTTGTGTGCTGAGCTGCAGTGTCTCCTGTGCCCTGTAGGAGACGCTGCTCTCCACATTCCTCTGTTGTGTGCTGAGCTGCAGTTTCTCCTGTGCTCTGTAGGAGACACTGTTCTCCACATTCCTCTGTTGTGTGCTGAGCTGCAGTGTCTCCTGTCCCCTGTAGGAGACGCTGTTCTCCATGCTGGTGGAGATCACGGAGCGTGCCATGGCCCACTGCGGCTCCCAGGAGGTCCTCATCGTGGGGGGCGTCGGCTGTGAGTTGAGGGGGCCACTAACAACTAACTAACTAGTGGTCGGAGAGCACCTAAAACCATAAGTAATGAAACCCTTACCTCAGATGAACACCCAAACAGTCCCTGACCATTACATCCTGTTTGATGTGCAGGTTACCTAGGCGACAGACGATAGTGGGTGTCTTAATGTGCAGGTAACCTAGGCAACAGATGATAGTAGGGTGTCTCTTAATGTGCAGGTAACCTAAGCAGCATACAATTGGATGCGTCTTAATGTGCAGGTTACCTAGGCAAGAGAGGATGTAGGGAGTGGAATTGATGTGCAGGTAACCTAGGCAACAGGTGATGAAGGGAGTGTATGAATGCAGGTAACCTAGGCAACAGGTGATGAAGGGAGTGTATGAATGCAGGTAACCTAGGCAACAGGTGATGAAGGGAGTGTATGAATGCAGGTAACCTAGGCAACAAATGAAGGGAGTGTCTTAATGTGCAGGTAACCTACGGCTACAGGAGATGATGGGTGTTATGTGTAAAGAAAGAGGAGCAAAGCTGTTTGCCACGGACGAAAGGTAAACACCGCCTGATTGGTCGATCCTCTAGGGGATAACACTCCTAGAGTCTGATTGGTTGAGTGTTGTTACCTTAAAGTTTGGGACCCAACTCACCCGAGTCCAGGCGTTAACGGTGTCGTTCCTCCAGGTTCTGCATCGATAACGGAGCCATGATCGCTCAGGCCGGCTGGGAGATGTTCCGCTCGGGTCAGGTGACGGAGCTCCAGGACTCCTGGATCACCCAGAGGTACGAGGCCCCGCCCACACAAATCATCCCTCGATGATGTCACGATCAGACAACCATCTACAGCAGGGGTCAGCAACCTTTTCAACACGCAGTGCCAGTTTGACATTTTCTCGTTAATGAGTGTGCCTGAAGCAACAATATATAAGAAATGAAGCTGAATTATGACGCAGCGACCATGAACATTTCCAGAAGACATGGAATTGTACTATTTTCATATAGTCCACAATCATGCATCAACATTTTAAATGTTTTTTTGGTTGTTATATTTGCAACATGGGCTTACAAATTATATTTACATATGTCCCATCTTGAAACACCACTTTCAGAAACTCATTCAAAAACATATTTGCCATGTGAGAAATGTATAAAACTAGAATATATGAGAATGTTGAAACCATCCACATCAATATCTTTAAGACCTGTACAGCTATGCAAAACCGTGTGAAGGCGATGCATACAGGCCAATTGCAACAATATTTTAAATATTTTCTTTTCTATTACTCACAACTTACGTTTGAAAACTATTAATTTATCCCATTTCAGAACACTGCTTTCTGTAACTAATTTAAACATATTTGCACTGGGAGGAAATGCCCAAAACAGAATAAAGTGAAAAAAAAAATCGGTAGTAATGATTATGCTGCCGCATTGTGCCAGTGGTGGCACGCGTGCCTAGGGTTGCCGACCCCTGATCTACGCCTTCAATCACATTTGAGCTAAAGATTGCAACTACTTTCTAGAAATAGAATAAACTGTACTTACTGTACATCGAGAATCTAAAGCTCAACTAGGCCCAAGGGTCGTCTCCAGAGACTGAAGTACTGAGGGGCGCTTCTGTCGTCTGCTGGGCAGGTACCGCACGGATGAGGTGGAGGTGACCTGGAGGGACTGAGATCACCCGGGACCCGGACTACACACCTCTGTCTGCAGGGAGGAGGGAGTCGCGACAACCTTCTTGAGTTCATTTAATTAACGTTTTGCCTTTTTCCTTACTGTAATAAAGTTGGTCTCCTCGTAGACTTTATATTTTCAATAGTCTGCTCGGTGGCTCTTTAAGACCAGATGAATGTCTTTGCCTTTAATCCGTTCTTCATGCGGTGGAGATACGTTGGTACATTTGGATTAAGGCGGTCAAAAACATCAAACGCACTCTTATGAATCTAGTTCCATTGGTCAGATTCAGACTCACAACCTCAAACATCAAGTTGAATCATTTTATTAAGCAATACTGTTCTACTGACATTTCTCCTCCAGTGTAAATTACATTTTGATAGAACTCATTTTTCATAAAACAAAAAAAAAAAAGGAAAACAAATAATTGTCAACACACTCGACGACGCGCGAGACCTCCGGACTGGGTCAGGGGTCACGCTCAGAGGGGGTACGGGGGGGTCAGCCCCTAGCCTGTCGCCAGACGGCCCCTTCTGGACAGAGATAAACGAGGAGGGGGTTGTGAACACAACGCCAGTTTTAACAAAGTGCTTGATTGACCACACGCGTTACAGGTGAGGGTACCGCAGCCCCCGTAAAAACAGACGAGACATGATTGACAACTCCGCGCTGGGGAAGGGGGAGGAGGGGCCCACAGCTCTCATTTAAAAAAACAACAAAAAGGGCAGATTCAGGATTGATCGACAGCTCCTGCTCTGCCAGTACAGGGTCAGACTCGTCCCGGGGGGAGGGGCTCGGGGTAGGGGGTTTGAAGACAGGTGCTCGTGGGTTAAGGCAGGCGCCGGTCGCTATATAAAAACAGTCGTTTCTCAGAGCAGCTCTTCCAAAGTGTCTCAGTGTGGCTTCAGCAGCGACACGCACCCTGAGGGTCCGTCTCTGGGGGGGGCCGTGGTGTGTGTCCGTGTGTTGTTTGTGTGTCGGCGTTGCGTGTGTCCGTGTGTATGTGTTGTGTGTCCGTGTTGCGTGTGTCCGTGTAGACGTGTCGTGCGTCCGTGTGCGTCTTGTGGGTGTGTTCGGGCTCCCTCTGCTAGGCCGGCTGCTCCACGGTGTCTTTGTACCAGACGACCCGCTTAGAGTCTGAAACCACCGAGCAGAAGAAGAGTTAGGCCACAGCCCCACAGGCCACACCTCCAACAACAACAACAACAACAAGGTTCACATCAGCATCGCGGTCCATCACCGAGGGCGTTTACCTTTCTGTCTGGAGCACATGGATCTCCACTCTGAAAGAGAAGACGAGAGCCACCGTTAGAGCTCACCTCGGCAGACGCCGTCATCGTGGTGGAACCCCTCTACACGTCACGATCACCTCGACTCAGATGCATGGCCTCCTCCCACACCCTTCTTGCGCACTTATCGTGTGTCGTACGTCCTTGCACTTAAAAACTGTTCTTAGCATGGTGTAGCATCTTATCCTAGCTATCTTTGTTGCATACGGCGAACGGGTTTACCCAGCGATTGTTGGTGCTTGGTTCTATGAACGTCCTTACCGTAACGACAACGATATATTGTCCTTTCTTCTGACAAATGTACTTATTGCAAGTCCCTTTGGATAAAGCATTTGCTAAACGCCCTGAATGTAGATGTCCATGGAGGTCCTCACCTCGGCTGTGGTACTCCAGGGCGTCCACCAGGTGGGGGTAGTTCAGCATCAGCCTCCTGGCCTGGTTCTGCTCCTCTGGACCGGGGCGGGCGAGGAGGACGGCGGGGACGGCGGAGGAGGTAATGGAGGGGGCAGGTTCACAGCTCTGGTCCGCTGCCAGCGGTGGGGCGGGGCCCCGCGTGGGGCCGGGGGCCTCAGGGGCCACGGGGACAACAGGGGCCTCGGGTGTATGTGCTTCGGGGGCAGGGCCGGGGCCCTCCGGGGCAGGCCGGGCCTCGCTGATGAAGCTGAGGCCCCACTGGTTCTGCAGCAGCACGCCGATGGCGGCCGGCTCCTCGTCCGCCGCCGCCGGCCCCGCCTTCACCTTGGAGGCGTAGCTGACGGCGGGCAGCAGCTTGGCGGGACTGTCCTGCACGGGGAAGGCGGGCGGGGGCCGCAGCAGCGCCAGGCTCTCCTCCACCCAGCGCTCCTTGGGGGGCCGCTGGGGGGCCCGCTCCCCGCGGCCCGCCCCCGCACGCAGGCCCTCCCGCCGCTGGCCGCGCCCCTTCTGCAGGCCGCCGCCGCCGCGCCGCTCCTTCTCGCGGCGCTGGGCCAGGGCGTGGGCGTGGGCCGGGACGTAGGGCGGCTCTTGGGGTTGCGGGTCGCCCCCGCCCAGGCAGCCCCCGCCCCCGCCGCCACCGCCGCCGCCCGACCCGGGGGACAGGCGGCGGTTGCGGATGTGAGGCTGAGAGGCGGCGGACGCCACCAGGACCGCCGGGTCGCACAGACCGTCGGAGTCACACACTGAGCTGCTGGCGTCCCACGGACCTGAGAGAGACACACACACACACACACATATATAGAGAGACACAGACACTCAGACACGGGTCAGCTTCAGGAACAACACAGTTTCATCCAGAGGAACGGCTGATCGATGTCGTCTCTAGCTGCTGCTGTAATTCTGAACCAGCCGGGGTTCATCCTACCGAAGTATCGCTTGATATAACCCCTAGATATACGTATACTGCGTCTATACCGGGAGGGGAAGTGGAATGCAGGGTTACCCGCAGAAAACGTATGCTTATTCTCATGCAGGCTGTCAGACTGTAGCCCTGAAGCTCGATCTAAACACAGAGTGATTGAAGTTTGTATTATTTTATACTTTTGTATAATAATAATAAAAATATATACATATGTAAACTTTTATTTTGACGCAGTATATTACTATTGACGCCTATACTATTGACATAGTATAGGCGGCAGGGGGTGTTGCTTAGGCGGCTGCCTTAGCTTTTAAGTGCTGTTTCAACCCTGGGTATACTGTATCTATATAACCAGCACTAATATTTAGCGTTGGATCATCCAGTTCTGCCTTGCTTTAGGAAGAAGCGGTTGTTGGTTGAAATCCAAGCATCCCAACACATCATTCTGTGTACTGGTGCCTGGGAGAATCCGACAGTACTGCAGTAGCCATTGACTCATAGTGGTAAACAACCACCACTAGAACACCTTAATACTGGTACACAACCACCATTCGAATGCTATACTGGTACAACCACAATTACAGAACCATACTGGTACAAAACAACCACTAAAATACTATACTGGTACACAATCATACATGTACACAACCTCCACTAGCCTATCCTAGTGATATCTAACCACGGCTAGCCAGTCATACTTATAGACAACCACCACTAGAATACTACGTCGTAAGGGTTCATTCAACTAGTTTAATGAGTCTAGTTAAACGCAAAAGGAGTTTAAAACACATTAATTCCTCTGGGTTCGCAATCATTTCGCCACCACAGGTCTACCTGTAGGCCTCCCAGATCCTTCAGGGGGGGTCTAAGACTTGGACTCAGACTTACAATCAGTCATCATCATAATAAACAAAGTAACACAGAACCATCGGCCTCGTCAGAATACAACAGATCTGAACTACTGAGAAGTGAGTACAGACACCAGCGCCTCGTAGTCCAAACAAGACCCGGACCCGGGAGTCCCGAGGCTAGGTCCAGGTGACCCAGACCCAAGAGAACAGGACCTGAACCCGGGACACCAGACCCTTAGCCGGGACACCAGGAGCCAAGTCTAGGAGACCATGAGCAAAGTCTAGGAGACAAGGACCCGGACCAAGGACACCAGGAGATAGATCCAGGAGGCCACATGTGAACTTTGCTGCGGTGACACATTTAGAAACACAAGACAGCACGGGGGGGGGGGGGGGGGGGGGAGCTTAATGCTACATAACCAACACCAGCACACCACCAGTAACCGTACTAACGTCAGAAGCGGTGGCTAACAGATATAACATGTATCATATTATACACATAACAGCCCCCCCAGGGGTCCATGTCAGGGCGGTGAGGACCGGGGAGCGGCAGGTCTCAGGTCAGATTCGGGGAAAGTTCCGTCAGCTCCTCATTCAGAGAAGCGCAGCTTAGCCTAGCCGCTAACGGTAGCGGCGGTATTTACACAACAGATCCCGCGACAGGGCGCCCAAAACCCCGGCCCGGCCCGCCCGGAGCCCTGCGCCGTACCTGTCTTGATGTGCATGTCGTCCTCGCGCTGAACGGAACCGTCTGGAGCTTCGGTTGGCGGGGAGCGCGCGACGCCTCGCCGGAGTCTTGTGGCCACGGAACGGTAACCGGAACCGGAAGAAACACCGAGCGGGAGGGGGCGGGACAAGAAGTGGATTGACGTAATCGCTCCGGCGCGAAACTTTTGATAAAGTCTATGGGGGAGGGGGTGTTGATAATAATATCTTACATCTACTGTACTCTGTTTCATCATCAATAATATCTTATATCTAGTGTACTCTGTTTGATAATTTATCATACCTCATTTTAAGTGTACTCAAGTGCAAGGAGGGGTTTACTAAGGCCTTTTGGTTAAAGTAATCTTAATTATTTTGTTTGAACAATTAAAACAGATAAAAAAGTTAAAACGCATAAGCTGATGGATTATTGAATGATGATTTAATTTCTGATTTTATGATTAAATTATCCCTTCGTCAGATCACATTTTTGTCTCATGTTGTCATTTAATGTTTTTCTTGCCTCGGAGCCCGATGCTTCTGATCGGATAACCCCATATGTTAATATCGATATCACATATCTAATCTATTGCAGAGTCGGAGACACCTGGTGACGTGATTTCATAAATCCACTTTTTATTGTTAGATTTGTTTCCATTTGAATGAAAGACGATACAATAACATGACCCTTACACCAAGGTTCCTTCAACTGTGCCTGAAATCTCTTGAAGGAGTTAATGAAGTTATTAATGTTGACAGGTCAACATAAAGGTGAAGTGCAGAAAAAGTGTGTCGTAATTGATCGACAGTTAATTAACCCAAGAGAGAACAGTGGTCTCTACCGCCACAGTGCGGTCATCTTCTAGATTACACTCAGATAGGATGTACCTCTTTATTCCGTCACTCCATAACTACCTCCTAAAACAGGCAATAGTCAACTCATTTAATGTAAAAACAACATTTAGTTATTTTGTACAGTAACCCAAAGGTCAAAGATAGTTTAAAAAAAACGCTTTATTGGTCTTCATGTGGACTTGTCCAGGCGGTTCCTGGAGATCTCATGTCAGTTTAATCAGACACAGGTCAGAGCCGAGATTTGGAACAATGCCACCGTTAACTTAAAACGGAATCATCATTTGGTGCGTTTTAAATACTATGTCATGTGATCACAGTGAAGCTACGTTTATTAAAGCTAATGGTCATGTCGAGAAGAGCTGGAGGAATTTTCATGTTAGATGTTAGGTCGAGTAAGTTCCTGGTTCATGCTGATCAATGAACAAAGCAACCACGAATCCGACTTTGGACCTTTCAATAATCTGGTATCGATCCGACCGGTCCACAGCGGGGGTCTGCGACTGGTGTCTGGTTGTTATGAAGAGGACGACCTGCAATGAAGGGCGAAGTTGGTTCGACAAACATCAGTAAACGGGGTGTAGGCGTCGAGATAGTTTAAGGCCTTTTATATCCTAACCAGGTGTAAACAGCCGTATGCAGCTGATCCACTTCCGGGACGCCGACTTAAAACTCACCTCCTAGGGAACAACGAAGAGCATGAAGAGGAAAAAAAGTGCGTCGAAGGCAACGAAGAGCCACATGTCGAACCAGTACGAGTGCCGCGGGAGAAGAGCCACCGGCCCTCGGAGCGGGGCCACAGGTCCTCGGAGCGGGGCCACCGCTCCTCGGGGTTTAACCGTCAGCTCATCGCCAGTGCTAACAAAGTTGCGGCTTGAGTTCCGTCTGCAGTCCGCGGGTCTGCATCCGCGGTCTTCCGGAAGAGCATAGGTGCATACTTCAAAGTAAAAGCTCTCGCATCAACTTCCCAATAATAGATTGTTTATGTGTTCAGATTGTATTGATATCAATATGATGATAAAGAAACAGCTGGGACATACTTGATTAATGATGAATTAATACAGCAATAATGATAAGGATTAGAATCCTTATCATATCTAAAATGCTATATGAATGAGATAGTGTGGACAAGTTAGGCGATAACATAGTGTGGCAAAGCTGTTAAAGCAGGTTTCTGTACACCAGCCTTTCTTTACTTTGTCAAAGTTCTAAATCAAAGTGGTGATCAGGAAAGTGGTTTTGCTGAACTCTTTCTTGTTGAATTAAACTTTCACATTTCCCAGTATAGGCCTTAAAATGAGAATCTAGTACAAACAATAATCACAACCATGCACAGAAACACGGGTAGAAGTTTGCTGACACCAAATACCATTTATTGGGGCTTTACAAAGACTACAAAATCCTCCAGATGAGTTAAATCACTGTCTCTCCCTCTCTCTATTTACATGATATGTTACATACAAATGTACAAAGTATAAAACATTTAAAGGACAAATGTTTCACTCACCCCAAAAGTGTATGCATGTATATCTATATATACATCTATAGATAGATAGATATAACTTTTTTTTAATGTTTTCTCTCAAACCGTAGTACTTTAGTATCGACCAAATGGACATGGTCCAGCAGGAGTGTGGTTGGTTAAGGACATTGAAGCAGGTTTCCAGAGATGGTAGGTTTTGATTAGAAACCTCACTAGGTTGTTACCAAGGTAACCACAGCGATGGAGTGTAGGTAGTACAGTAGGCTTTAGATTGTCCTGAGGCTGTGATGGCTGCCGACGTCCTAGCACCGGAGAAAGAATCGGAGGCCAGGTTACGGTGTGTCCTTCCAGGCCTCCAACCAAACCCTGAGGCCAGGGAACCTCAGACCAAACCCTGAAGCCAGGGAACCTCAGACCAAACCCTGAAGCCAGGCTACGGTTGGTCCTTCCAGCCTAGAACCAAACCCTGAGGCCCGGCACGGTGGGTCCTTCCAGGCCTCAAACCCTTGGGCACCACAGAGCTTGGGTTTTAAACAGGGAGGAGGGGAAGTGCTCGTACTAAAGACGGAGAGAAGTGTTGGACGAGAGAAAGAGAACGGGGTTGGTTTATGGTGATCTAGTGGCGTCGTCGTTGTACTGAGTTAAATGACAGCCGCACACTGGTCACCGCGAGTCTCCTGCATAGACAAAACAATCACATCACATATATACCCCCGCCTCGTGAGGGTTTTTTTTGCATTTCTTTATTTTTTTTAAATCCTCTTTGTTTTTCTGAACATGATCGGTATTTTCATCGGGTAAACATAACGCAACATCCACAGGCCAGAGAGTATCTTTGATTCACTGTGCAAGACGGAACTATTTACACACCAACCCCCCCCTGCCCCACCCCATGTTTAACTGTGCAAAACCCCAACCAGCGATTTAAACAGAGACACCGTCCCGAATCAAAATGGCTTCTGTCCCACACGCCCTTACGTAGCAGTGAGGCTTGTGTGCCCCCCCCCCCCCCCCCCCCCCCCCACACACACACACACAACTGACCGCAGGAAGCTAAAACCATGCTCGGCGTCCCTCCCAGGTGAGCCCAGCTCGTCCGGGAATAACGTCAACGTAAAAAACATCTGGATATAACGCCGTTGTAAAGAAAACCTCTGGATATAACGTCAACAATAGAACACCTCCCCTCCCGCCAGGACGTGTGTTTACTGTCGGCTCTGGAGTCAGAGTGGTCACGTGTGGAAACCACACCTGACCATGGAGATAACACAGGAAGTGACATCATGAGCCCCTGGCGGGAACACCCTCCACCAGACGCCCCGCACCCTGCGTCTGTCCGGAGATACAGCAGGAAGTAGTACACTCACTTCCTCTCAAGGTAGCCAATGGGAGTTGAGGAAGCCTTTCTTAAGGCAGTGAGAAAGTGTGCCACCGCTAATGCTTAGCTTTGGTTAGCCCTCAGTGCTAACTCCTAATGCAAAGCTATGGTTAGCCCTCAGTGCTAACCCCGTGGCGTGTCACCAGAGCTGTGGGACTTTAGAAGGTTTGATTTGGAGTGAAAACGAACTTCTGGCGGCCAAACCAAACCTAATTCTGCCGCTGGGTTCATGTACACGTCCCGGTGACGCTCATGTGCACGCTCCTGTGTGAGTGTGTGCACACGTGTTGTGTATGTGTCTGTGCATGCATGTGTCTGTGTGTGTACATGCATGTATGTCTGTGTATGTTTGTGTGTGTGTGCAGGTTGGGCAGTAAATCAAAGCCTTGGCACGTTGTACTTCACAGTAGTGGTTTGGAGAGCATCAACACTGTACTCGTGGGCACGCGGGCAGGACAGGGCCTGGGCGCTGAACCAGCACCATGGATCTAAAGGCCTGGGAGGGGGTGTGTGTGTGTGGTCCGAGTACATAAAGGAATATTTGGGATTGTAAGAGCATGTGTGTGTGCATTGGTGAGTGCACGTGTATGTGTGTGATCTGTATGTGTGTGAGTGATAGTGTGTCAGTGTGTGTGATTTATTAGCACCTCTGTAAACAAATGAGGAAAACCAAGGCGTCTACTGTAAACATCAGATCCTTAAGCCCCGCCCCTTCCGGCCACACCCCCTTATCTGACCCCCACCCTGGGTGTAGACGATAATACTCTTATTGATCGGTCAAAGTGCTGATCACCCCCTCAGGTCGTAAAGTCCATCCCTCGTGGAATTATAAGATTTGTGCTACCAACCTCTGAGGGACTGTGTGTGTGTGTGTGTGTGGTTGGTATTATACTATAATAAACTTTAAGGTAACTCTGAGGAGTGTGTGTGTGTGTGGTTGTCGTCATACTATAATAAACTTTAAGGTAACGTCTGGGGTCATAGTAGGACTCTGTGTGTCCACGTCAGAACCCGGTCTGGCAGAATGTTCCGGAATCGGTCCGTGTTTCGGATTTGGCTCCGGGATTCAGAACTCCTCATAGCGCCGACTCCAGCGAGGAGTCCAGCTGGTCGTCATGGTGACTGGCACTGTCGCTGTCGCAGCTCTGAGTGGAGTAGTTGGCCGCCTCCTGTAGCCGTAGCAACATGCTCATCTAGAGACACACACACACACACACACACACACACACACGCACGCGTCTTTTAGTGATCTGTCCCCGGAGCATGATCCCTCCCTACCCACAATGCACCTCTTCTCCTGAACGTTTAGCACAGAGTCGCCTCCCTCTCCACCTCAAGGACTTTCTTATCTCTAGTATCGATGGAAACCAGTATCTATGGAAACCAGGATCTATGGAAACCATTATCAGTAACAGGTATCACGGTAACGGTGGTCCCGGATATAGTGGCCCCGGTAACAGTGGTCATGGTAACAGTGGTCCCGGTAACCATGGTCACGGTAACAGTGTTCCCGGAGGTAGTGGTCCAGCTAGTCTGGCTGAACGGAAGTGGACAGCGTCTATTGCCTAGCGTCGGATTTGGCCGCGACTCCTCCCCTTCCGGTTGCTCCCCCTCAAACTCGGAAACTAGGCAGTATGGCGAGTTTTGAAGAGGACTTTGACGGCGCTGTAAAGTTGGCATGTTTGGCTCTTTCCGTCGAAAATTGCAAAGAACTGCAAAAGATTTGCTTGCAGCATTGGCTGAGGAAGAAAGATGTTCTATTTTGCATGGACACCGCTGCTGCTTCCCGGGCTTAGCCCCGCCCTAGACGATTGTGATTGGTTTAAAGAAATAAAAACAGGCCCGCCCAGTTTCCCCACGGATAGACGGCTCGAGGTAGCGTGGCTCCAGACCATTCTACTTGCTGTAGTTTGGTCTGGCTTTGCGAGACTATGGTCCAGCTAACGGTTGTCGTGGTAACGGTGATCCCGGTAACAGTGTTCACGGTGACGGCCTCCTCACCAGCGGGTCGCCCTCGGTGTCGCTCTGGGAGACGGGCTTGGAGGAGGAGGAGGGGGAGGAGCCGTCCTTGGAGCCCCCGAAGCCGTCGTAGCCCACGTCCTCCGGCCGCAGCTGCAGCAGCAGCGATTGGCTGTCGTGGGGCTGGGGGGCGGGGCTCCAAGGGTAGGTCTCGTTGGCCCACTTGGACGGGTCCTCCCAGGCCGCCCGCTTCCCGTACAGCTGGAGAGAGAGGCCAGGGGTCAAAGGTCGTCCACCGGGTCAGAGGTCAACCAGCTTGTTGCGGTTTCATCAGTTAGCAGATTTATCCAAGGGGCGACTTAAGGAGCAGGTAGGGGTTCGACAATACATAGTGGGGTACTAAACCAGAGCATTTGGTGTCGGAGTGAACCACCCTTATGAGACCCAGTTGGGTCGGTTGACCTTTGACCTGTCACCCACCTGCAGCCCCTCTCGGACGGCCTCCAGCAGGTAGGGCACCAGGGAGTAGTTCCACAGGTCGGTGAACCACAGCCTGGAGCCTGCCACGTCCATGGGGCAGGACAGCAGCAGACGGGGACCTGGGAGACAAAGACCAGGTTCTGATCCGACCACAACACAACCAGACCCTCATCCCTTCACCTGGACGCCCCAGGGGTCCTTAAGCCCTGAGGACCCAGACCTCTGGGGGGGGGGGAGGGGGAGGGAGGAGGGGGGGAGGGGGGGAGGGGGATGGAGGAGGAGGAAGAGAGGAAGGAGGTGAGGGAGGGGGAGGGGGAGGACGAGGACGAGGGGGAGATGAGGTGAGGGGGGAGGGGGAGGAGGATGAGGAGACGAAAGAAAGAGGGTGGTAATAGGGAGGAGGAGGAAGAGGAGAGAGAAGAAAGGGAGGGGGGGAGGAAGAGATGAGAGAGGCGGGCTGGAAGTAGAGAGGAGGAGGAGGAGGAGGTGGAGGAGGAGGAGGTGGAGGTACCTATGGTGATGTCGGAGGAGCTGTGGGCCTCCAGGAAGCCGTTGAGGTGCTGCCAGACCCGGGGCAGCCAATCCACGACCTTGATGAGCTCCGTGCTCCTCGTGTTCCTGGAGATCTCCGTCTCGATCAGCTTCCGCCGCAAGAAGCGGCCCAGGAAGCCCTTCACCGGCTCAGTGTGGTTAGCACACAGCACCCACCTGAGAGGGGGAGGGGGAGGGGAGGGGGAGGGGGAGGGAGATGTTAAAGGAAGCTGTCATGTTTCTCCAGTCCCGGTCGAGGAGGTCTCTCTACACAAAAAAACGCTCAGTGACAGCCAGCCTACGTCTCAACAGCGATCAAGCTGGTAGGAATATAATTAATTCACATGTTATTTGAAGATCTTAATTCTACTGCCTGGGGCATCGTAAACTCTCCAATATTAATAATCAGAGACTGTTTTCCGTTGCGCAGCCGTTATAGAGCCTATTTATTCTGCTAATGTTTTATTAACAGCCCTAATCCAAACAGAGTGCCAAGATTTCTTCCGCTGCTGCTGAATCATCGTTCCATCAAACAAAACAGCAGTGGGGCTCGAACCAAACCCATGGGAGTGAAAGGGCTCCACATTGTAAATAAGGTTGTGTGTCACACCAACATACCACACACCAGATAAATCAACCTCAGGCTTTACAAACCCATCCCCCTTCAGAGACCATCTTCTGACCATCGTCTCGGAGGAAGTATCCAGAAGACGGAGAAGATAAGAACTGACCTGAAGTTGTGGTGGAGACCCAGGTTAGGAGAGCAGGACATGCCCTGGTTCATGGTTCCGATCACATAGGGGCTGCCGGGACAGAACACACAACTTTACACACGGGCAGCAGAGGACAGAACACACCACCTTACACAGGGGACGGAACAGACCACCTTACACACTGGTGCGCTTTTATTTGTAGCTGCACCAATCTGATCAGATTATATTTGTTCCATTAACATGTATGTCTGTATTGATCTATTGTTTTAACCATTATTCCATTCTTTAAGAGACG
The DNA here is from genome assembly GCF_031168955.1 of Gadus macrocephalus. NCBI lineage: Eukaryota > Metazoa > Chordata > Actinopteri > Gadiformes > Gadidae > Gadus > Gadus macrocephalus. The sequence continues at coordinate 4,614,946 of NC_082385.1, read as the reverse complement.
AAAGGATCGAGGGGAGGGGAGAGGAGTGGAGGGGAGAGGGAGAGAGGGGAAAGGAGAGGAGAGGAGAGGAGAGGAGAGAGGAAAGGAGAGGAGAGAAGGGGAGAGGAGAGGAGAGGAGAGGAGAGGAGAGGAGAGGAGAGGAGAGGAGAGGAGAGGAGAGGATATTTACCATTTGTGGTACTTGCAGTTGAGGAAGCCGTTGAAGATGTCGCTGAGGGAGCCGATGTGGTGCAGGTTGTCCAGGACGACCACGGTGGGGAGGTCCGAGTCCGTCTGCTCCGACGCACAGCGCTCAGCCAGCGTGGAGAGGTACTGACGGAGGTCCTGGGGGGGATGGAGGGGAGGGAGGAGGGAGGAGGGCGGAGGGGCGGACGGAGGGGGAGATCAGAGGGAGGGTGGAGTGGAAGGGGGGAGAGGGGGAGCCGGAGGGGGAGACAGAGGGGAGGTGGAGGGGGGAAAGGAACAGAGGGGGAGTGATGAAGGGAAAGATGCAAAGAGGAAGGAGGAGAGATCAGCAGAGGGGGAGGAGAAGGAGGGAAGGAGACAGAGAGAACAAGAGGGATAGAGGAAGAGAGAGAGAGAGAGAGATAAGCAGATCAGAACCATGGAGGGAACCGAAACAACAACCACTGCAACAAACCCTCCATACCGTATTTATACCCTCCAGCACCGAGTACCGGATTCCGGAGTATCAGAGCCCGTACCGGTTTGCGTACCTTGCTGCACTTCTGGTCCACGTTGAAGCTGGCTACCGTGTGCTCGGTGACCTCACTTCCTGTCTGGGCGACGATGTAGGCGGCCAGCTTGGCGGCCAGGAAGGACTTCCCGGTGCCGCTGGGGCCAGACAGGATGATGCGGCGATGCTCCGAGAGCAGGTTGAGGTACCGCTGGATGATCGCCTTGGGAACCAGGGTGTCAAACACCAGGCTGTCGATGCTGTTCTCCTTCACTCCTGAGGAGAGGGGGGAGGGGAGGGGGGAGGAGGAGGGGAGGGGGGAGGAGGAGAGGGGAGGGGAGGAGGAGAGGGGAGGGGAGCATGAGAAAGAAAGAGGTTATGTGGGTCTTTTTCATGGCCTGACTTTATGAGACCTGGACATGAGAACGGATTTAAGAGAGCGTTATGGTTAGTCTAGACCGGTCTGGTCTGGTCGGGTCTAGACCAGTCTGGTCCCGTCTGGTCTGGTCCGGTCCGGTCCGGTCTCACCTTTGAGCTGGACCTGGATCAGGTTGTTGTGGCCCACCAGGTAGGCGCAGGGAAGCAGCTCGGGGAGCTGGGAGGACGGCCCTCGGACCACCTCCCCCATCCTGTAGCTCAAAATGCTGTCGGACCCCAGACCCAGGCTGGTCAACGGGTCCACCCGGAACACGTACTCCTGGAGGAGGGCAGGAGGGGGGAGGGGAGAGGGAGGAGGAAGAGAGGGAGGGAAGGGAAGGGAGGAGGCAAGAGGGGAGAGGGGTGTCAGTCAGGTGTGTCAGTCTAGGTTAAGTATAGACAGATGACCTTTAACCTCTGCAAGTGAGCCCAGGTGGGGTGAGGTGTTGTCATGTGACCCGAGGTGAGGGGTACCTTGAAGAGCCGTCTGATGACCCCGTCCAGGACGTCCCACTTGGTCTTCCCACTGACCCCGATGGACCCGATCAGGTAGTCCTGGGTTTTCAGGCCCTGGACACACACACAGACACACACGCGCACACACACACACACACACACACACGCACACACACAGTCAACACAGACAAAAACACGGAGACACACACACACACACACACACACACACACACACACACACACACACACACACACATACACAGAGGATCAGACTACTTGGAAGTGATGGATGCAGCAGGAAATGATTTCTGACCAGCAGGAAGTGAAGTCAGAGCAGCAGGAAGTGATGCGACCCACCTTTGTGTTGTGGCCGTGGCTGTTGACCGAGACCACGATCCTCACGCTGCGGCCCTCCTTACGCACGTTGCCCTCGTAGCCGTCGTCAAGGAGGATATCTGGAGACGCACAACTTCCTGTTAGCAACCTGCAGTACCAGCTAGCTGGCTAACATCGGCTTACCCGGCTAGGCTGTTAAATGCAAGCTGTAGCTAGACTAGCTTTGCTGACAAGACATATTGATAGGGCTAGCCCCTAGGTCAGGCTTTGAGCCGTTATCTGTAGCGCTACGTTACCAGACATGATAGTGTTAGCCCCTAGGTCATTAGCTGTTAGGCGTAGCGCTACGTTACCTGACATGATAGTGTTAGCCCCTAGGTCATTAGCTGTTAGGCGTAGCGCTACGTTACCTGACATGATGGTGTTAGCCCCTAGGTCATTAGCCGTTAGGCGTAGCGCTACGTTACCTGACATGATAGTGTTAGGCCTTAGGTCATTAGCCGTTAGCATCGGCGCTACGAAACCTGACATGATAGTGTTAGCTCCTTAGGTCGTTAGCCGTTAGCCGTAGCGCTACGTTACCTGACATGATGGTGTCGGTGATGTTGAGGTTGTTGAGTGACAGGCCGAGCGACTGGCGGGAGGAGGAGGAGGAGGTGCTGGAGGTCTCGGAGGGGGGGCGGGCCGTCTTGAGGGGCGTGGCCGTGGGCGTGGCGTTCCCGCTGGACTTGAGGCGGTCGTTCTCCGCCTTTAGCGTCTCGATCTCGTTCTGGTGGTGGGACAGATATATATATTTAAATATATTATAATAGATGTAAACATAATCATATATTCTATTACGACAATAATGACCTTACAGACTCAACACACCATGTGTCTTATCAGTGTGTGAGTGTTGATTTGCGAGTGATTGTTTGATGGTGAGTGTGTGTGCGTGTGTGTGTCTGATGTTTTCTGTGCGCGTGTGTGCGTTCGTGTTTGATGGTTTGTGTCCGTGTGTGTGTGTCTGTTTGACGGTTTGTGTGTTTGTTCGTGTTTGATGGTTTGTGTTTGTGTGTGTGTTCAATGTTTTGTGTGTGTGTGTGTGTGTGTTTGATCGTTTGTGTGTGTGTGTGCGTGTTTCATAGTTTGTGTGTGTGTGATGGTTAATGTGTGTGTGTGGGACAGTAGATTGAGTGATAGATTTTTCAGTCCAAAAACATTTTTAAACAAAAATGTTTAAAACTTACTTCCCCCCCCGACCCCTGAATCTGACCCCTGACCCCCCATGACCCCTGACCCTTGACCTCACCTGCATGCGGTTCATGGCCTCGCGGATCTGGTCCAGGTGGTGGGCGGAGCTCAGGGCCTCCAGCCGGATGTCCGTCAGCTTCAGCTCCTTCTCCCGCAGCTCGTTCTTCAGCTGCAGGATCACCTGCGTCTCCGCCTCCGAGCACTCGTACAGCCTGGGCACAGAGGTCAGGGGTCAGACACTCATACAGCCTGGGAACAGGGTCAGGGGTCAGGGGTCAGACACACTCGTACAGCCTGGGCACAGAGGTCAGGGGTCAGACACACTCGTACAGCCTGGGGCACAGGGTCAGGGGTCAGACACACTCGTACAGCCTGGGAACAGGGTCAGGGGTCAGACACACTCGTACAGCCTGGGCACAGGGTCAGGGGTCAGACACACTCGTACAGCCTGGGCACAGAGGTCAGGGGTCAGATACTCATACAGCCTGGGAACAGGGTCAGGGGTCAGACACACTCGTACAGCCTGGGCACAGAGGTCAGGGGTCAGACACTCATACAGCCTGGAGCACAGCAGGGGTCAGGGGTCAGGCTCAGGGATCAGCTGACACACACACACACACACACACACACACACACACACACACACACACACACACACACACACACACACACACACAGACACACACACAGGCACATGCAAACACAGGTACAAACACACACACACAGGCGCACACACTGCATTGTGCCACACTATATGCTCATACATGCACACCCCACACACACTCACTCACAAAAGCGTGCGATTGGAGTTATTAACATGTTATTAACGTGAATATTCATTATGCGGTTAGGAGACTCGCATGACCCCCTGTGTGAGGAGATCTCACTACCCACGCAGGCCTCTAGTACACACAGTTAGAGCACACTACACTACACACTCAGGTCCCTACACACAGGTAGACCACACTGCACACTGCGGCCCCCCGCGGTTACCGGGAGCCGTGCTTGTAGACCACCTGACCGGTCTGACTTTTCTTAGCGATCCAAAGGGGAGGAGTGAACTCTGAGAAACCCCTCCCTCTGGGGTGAGGAGGGGGAGGAGGAGGAGGGGGAGGAGGAGGGGGGGATATAAGGAGGGGGAGGGGGAGGGGGAGGGGGAGGGGGGGATAGGAGGAGGAGGTGGAGGGGGAGGAAGAGGAGGAGGAGGGGGGAGAGGAGGGGGAGGGGGGGAGAAGAGGACAGGAGGGGGAGGGGGAGGGGGGAGAGGAGGTGAAGGAGGGGGAGGAGGAGGAGGAGGAGGAGGGGGGGGAGAGGAGGGGGAGGGAAGGGAAGGGGGAGGAGGAGGCAGGGGGAGGAGACGTTATCAGTAAAACAAAGTCTGTCCTCAAGTGGAGCGGAGGGACCAACAGAATAGATCAGAGAAGACACACCGGCGGTCTGGAGGTGTGTGTGTGTGTGTGAGTGTGTGTGTGTGTGAGACTCACTCCGTGCCGGACGGTGAACAGCGTAGCCCGGTGGCGGCGGCGGGGCTGACCAGGCGGTTGCCATGGTTACCCTGGTCGGCCTGGTCACCGTGGTTACGCTGGGGGAGCTTGGGGGAGGAGGGCAGGGAGTCGCTCATCTCCTCCGACTCCTCGTGGGAGGAGGAGGAGCGGCTCTTCTTCTTGCTGAAGGCCTGTTTGAAGGAACTCCGCAGCTACACACACACACACACGCACGCACACACACACAAACCACGCACACGCACACACACAAAGATAAAAAAAAAGTTAATACCGCCAACCAGCCACCACCAGTCCTTCTAGGACATCACTTCCTGTGAGGTCATTTCCTGTTGACAGAGGAAGAGGCTCTGTGTGGCTGAGGAGGAGGAAGAGGAATATGTGCATGAAGGAATGTGGGGGAGGCATAGCAACCAGGAGGGATGGGGGGTGCATAGCAACCAGGTTCATTCTGGCCCTGCAATCTAGAACAGGCAGATGGGAGGAGGAGGAGGAGGAGGAGGAGTAGGGGGGGAGTGGGGGGGAGGAGGGATTCCATGCTGACACTTCCAGGCAGTGGGGAGGTGAGGAGGGGAGGGGAGGGGAGATGGGAGGAGAGAGGGAGTCACACTCTGCACACCGGGGATGAGAACTGACCTGAGCAGGGATCGAGTCAGCCACCTGGAGATGCAAAACACACCTGCCGTTAAGCGACACCCACACACTTGCCGTTAAGCCACACCCACACACCTGCTGTTAAGCCCCACCCACACACCGGCCGTTAAGCCCAGCCCAGGCACCAGTCGTTAAGCCACATCCACACACCTGCCTTGAAGCCTCATGAAGCCAAACAGAACGGTAAGCGAGGACACAATGTTGTACTGTCCTAGTTAAGAGGAGGGTTATGATGAAGGTGATGGTTAATTGAATGACGAAGGTGATGTTATTTTAGTCGGGTTAGACCTCCTCAGCTGTCTGCATGTTGGAGGTCAGAGGTCAGGAGGGGAGGAAGGCGATTGTAAGAGCAATCCACCGATGTCTCAAATGTAAACAACAGTCTTAACATGACGACACTGTAGAATAGGCTCCCGGTAAAAGGCAACATTAGAACACAGTAATAAAGATATCATGTGGTTCAACAAAGACACTCTCACCCACACACACATCTCACACTGACACCCCAGGAACACCTTCATTTAAAACCTTCTACGACTTTCTAGAACTTTCCCACTAGTCCTGAGCGTGACCCCTGGGGGGTTGGAGGGCGTGACCCCTAGAGGTCAGAGAGCGTGACCCCTGGGGGGTAGGAGGGCGTGACCCCTGGAGGTCAGAGAGCGTGACCCTTGGAGGTCAGAGAGCGTGACCCCTAGAGGTCAGAGATCGTGACCCCTGGGGTACAGAGGGCGTGACCCCTGGGGGTCAGAGGGTGTGACCCCTGGGGGTCAGAGAGCGTGACCTCTGGGGGTCAGAGAGCGTGACCCCTGGAGGTCAGAGAGCATGACCCCTGGGGGTCAGAGAGCGTGACCCCTGGAGGTCAGAGTGACCCCCGGGGGTCAGAAGACTCACCCAGCTCTTCTTCTTCCTCTTCTTCTCGTCGGGGTCCCTCCCCAGGCTGCCCAGGCTGGCGTGGCTCGCCCCGCTGGTGATGCTGGACATGCTCTCAGAGGAGTGCTGCCTCCTGATGCGCAGGTCTGGAAACACAAGACACACAACTCAGTTCCTAGCCTGGCCCTCACCAATTACCACTGACAGACGCACAACGGATACACAACTTATCCTTGGGGAATAATGATATTACTACACAACATTAAGGTACAGATCTGTTTGTGTGCGGTACCGCATGTGTGCGTACATGTGTGTGCGGTACATTTGTGTGCGGTACGTTTGTGTGCGGTACATGTGTGTGTGGTACCTGTGTGTGCGGTAGGTGTGTGGGGGCCAGCAGGGCTCCAGGGGGGGCTGCGGGGCGTACCTTTGTTCAGGTGGTCCGGGCCGTTCAGCGCCACCTGGATGGCGGTCTGGGCGTCGGTGTTCTGAGTCTTCAACATCTCAATGGTCTCCCTCAACTCAGCCAGCTCCGATTCCTCCAGGGAGAGAGACATAGACACAGAGAGAGGGAGAGGGAGAGGGAGAGGGAGAGAGAGAGAGAGAGAGAGAGAGAGAGAGAGAGAGAGTGAGAGCGAGAGAGAGAGAGAGAGTCAGAGAGAGCGAGAGAGAGAGAGAGAGAGAGTGAGAGCGAGAGAGAGAGAGAGAGAGAGAGAGAGAGAGAGAGAGAGCGAGAGAGAGAGAGAGAGTCAGAGAGAGCGAGAGAGAGAGAGAGAGAGAGTGAGAGCGAGAGAGAGAGAGAGAGAGTCAGAGAGACATAGTAGTAGCACACTTTATTGTCCCCGTGGGGCAGTTGGGTTTGTGGCACATCACACTTCATGACAGGACATTAGACACATGACACGAACAGATATTCAATACATCAGACACCGACAGACATAACATGAATTTATTTTGACTGATTTAAGGCTTTCATGGCTTGTGGTAGAAAAGAGAATTTGGATCTGTTCTTGGTCATAAGGGGTAGGCAGAAACGACGACCAGATAGCAGTAGTTCAAAATGGGATGCCAGGGGGTGTGTATAGTCACAAACAATGTTATCTGCCTTTTTCACCAGTCTGTCTTTGTAAATGTGTTCAATGCTCGGTAGTGTGTTCCCAAGTAACTTGCTGGCAGTTGTAATTGTTTTTCTGATTGTCTTTTTCTGTGACTCAGTAGCATTACCGAACCAGCAGACGATACAGAAGGTTAAAACACTTTCAATAAATGCAGTATAAAACATTTGGAGCATTTTGTTATTCACATTAAAAACAAGCAGTTTCTTTAAAAAGTACATTCTTTGCTGTGTCTTAGTGTGCAAAAGATCAAACCATGAGTCCCATTTAAGATTGTTGTCCAGTACAATGCCAAGATATTTGTAGTTCTTGACAACCTGAATAGTCTACCCATTGATAAGTGTTGTGGATTGTTGTGACTTTCTAAAATCTATGGACATTTCTTTGGTCTTATTAGTGTTTAAAATTAAGTGTGACTTATTGCACTTATTCTAGAAAGGAGTCTAAAAACTGGCCCATAATCTACCTCCTCATCCCGTAGCAGACTCACTAGGGCTGTGTTGTCTGCATATTTAATAAAGTGCCTGTTTTGTAAAGTGCTAGTGCATGAATTTGTGTATAAAATAAATAGTAAAGGAGATAAAACACATCCTTGTGGAGAGCCTGTGGACGTTGTCATCGCATCAGACAGAAATGAGCCCACTCTGACCCGCTGGACTCTAAGAAAGTGATGATCCAATAAATAATACCTGTATTAAGATTGAATTCACTGGCTAAAATGTCTGCAAGAATGTTAGGTTGCATTGGTGTTAAAAGCAGATGTAAAATCCACAAATAAAATGTTAGCATGAGTCTTTGGTTTCTCAAGGTGAGTGTGCAGGTTGCCACACTGGGATGAGTCTGGGGTGGCGATGCTATAAGATCATGATCTGTGTTGTGTTGAGTTATTCTGAAGGTGATTATTATGGGATACCTTCTGCTCGGCGGTCATGGTGAGACTCTGCAGGCGGCACGTCATGTTCCCCAGACTCATCTCGAACGCTGCCACCAGGTGGGCCTGGAACACACACACACACACACACACACACGCACACACACACACACACACACACACACACACACACACACACACACACACACACACACACACACACACACACACACACACACAGACACACACCGCACACACACACACGGATATAAATAGATATACATATACAGTCTGTGCTAGGTTATGTGAGGGGCGTGTGTGTGTGTGTTTGTGGGTCTGTGTGTATATGTGTGTGTGTGCATGTGTGTAGGTGGGTCTGTGAGTGTATGCGTTAGTGTTTGTGCACGTGTGTAAGTGTGTAGGTGTGTACATGTGTTTGTGTGTGTGTGTCTCTGTAGAGGTAGTACTACAGTAGTACACACACACACACTCACAAACACACACTAACACACACACGCACACACAAACAGAAACACACACACAGACACACTATGCTAACACACTAGCATTCTAACAGGATGGTGGTAACCACGGTAACTCACGTTGGCGGAGAGCTGGGAGGTCAGTGTGGCAACCTTCTCCTGAGACGCATCCAGCTCCCGACGCAGCTTACGGATTTGCTGATCAGGAGGAAGAGGAGGAAGAGGCGGAGGAGGAAGAGGAGGAGGAGCAGGACGAGGTGGAGGAAGAGGAGGAAGAGGAGAAAAAGGAGGAGGACGATGATGAGCTCTCGAGGTAAAGAGGGACAGGTGACATCTTCATTATCATGTGTTCAGCCCTAATGTGTTGTAGGGTGGAGGTGTTTACCGTGGAGTTCTGCCCCGTTTGGCCCTTGGTTCAAGAGGCAAAGAAATGAAAGAAATGAACTGATTAACTATCTGTGATCGCGTCCCTCAGACCACACCAAGGGGTCAGGGGTGAATACTATTCACAAACAAATTCAGTTTGAATTTGGCCTGATGATTTCAGCTAAATTAATTTGGTCAGATTGTGTGAATATCAGACTAATCCCAAATATGGAAATAGCGCCAAGATTAAATTCAAATATGGGCATAACGCCAATACTAATCCCAAATATGCACATAACAACAAGACTAAACCCAAATATGGACATAGCGCCAAGACTAAACCCAAATATGGACATAACGCCAAGACTAAGAACAAATACAGTCTTATGAAAGCCTAATTTTGCAAACAGAGAGAACACAGAGCAAGCCTCCATGCTAACTAAGCGTTAGCATGCAGCACGGTTTGGCTAACTAGCTGATGCTAACGTTATTGCGTATGAAGATACGAAAAAACGAAAGAAAAGGGCAGGCAGAGAGAAACAGTTTGAACCACATCCTCACCTCAGAGTGAGCTTTCTCCTCCGTCTGCAGGGAAACCGAGAGGTCAAACGAGTTAATGATTTATCAGAACACAATCTCAGGGTATTGATCAGAAAACCTCTACATTCTTGAAACTTTTTTGGTTCAAGACAAATTGGGACATTTTCAGACTTCAACACAAAAGTAAAGGATGGATATGAACATGATTGGATGAAGGACAATTTGTTTTTTTATGGTTTGGTATTTGTATTGATGTTTTGAGTTGTTTGTGTTAGTTTGTGTCTTCTGGTGATCATTTGCTGTTTCTGATTGGTCAGGGTCGTCTGCATCACACACAAACCCGCACGCCTCCCCCCCCCGGTCAGAATCATTCATGTCATTCATCTCACTCCGGACGTGCATGATTAGTAATCATCACCAACTTCATGCAACACAACATGAACCATGAGAGCTCATCACTATGAGACACTAAACGTTCTCTGACTAATATCTTGGGAGGAGATTCTGAAAATAAAATGGCATGAAAGCCAAAAAGGGCCAAAAACATTGTTGTTAAAATATCAAAGTCTCTAAAGGTTTAGGAGGGTATGGAGGTAAGAGTAGTAATATTAAGAGGTAGAACTACAGTTATATGCAAAAGTACTACAGTACTGGGTGTTCTGGGGTTAGTTAGTGTGTACAGAGAACCTCGTCTGCTGGGTTACCTTCTCCAGGTAGAACAGAACCTGGAGGGGGAGAGAACGAAGCGTTTCAGGACAGGAAGGGGTCGTGTACGGACAGGAAGTGGTTGTTTGTGGACAGGAAGGAGGCTTTCTGTTGGCCAATCATCGATCACCGGCTACAGCTTGAAGTTCTACTGACGGGACTAATAAGGTTCTTAAATCGTTCAGTAACGCTCTTAGAATGTGTTCTAGAATATCCTACTGCAAAGGTTCTAGAATGTTCTACTGGAAGGTT
>NC_082385.1:4579024-4604371 GCF_031168955.1 Gadus macrocephalus | reverse complement strand
CATGGTTTAGAGGGGAGAGGGGGAGGAACTTCAGTTACGTGGGTTAAGAGGAGAGAGAGGGCGGGACGTCAAGTAATGTTTTTCAGTGTTTGGGTATTTTGATGTTGAGTGACAGTATTTATGTAATGTTCTATTGTGTCCAGCAGGGGGAGCTGAAGGAAGGCAGAGGGGAAGAAGACACTGGGGATAGACAAGAGAGCCCAGTCCATGAGGTACGGCCGCATCCACACACACGAGCACGCAGACACATAAACACACACACATCAAACACACAAGCACACACATATATGTGGCACTAATTTGTGTGTGTGATATTTTTGTGTATTGTGTGTGCGTCTGTGTGTGTGCGTGTCTCTTTGTGCGTGTTTCTGTGTGTGTATTTGTGTGTGTGCGTGTCTCTTTGTGTGTGTGTGTGTGTGTGTGTGTGTGTGCATGTCTCTGTGCGTGTCTCTGTGTGTGTGTGTGTGTGTGTGTGTGTGTGTGTCTGTGTGTGTGTGCGTGTCTCTTTGTGTGTGTGTGTGTAGGTGTGTGACAGTCAGAAGGTGGTGATCTGGGAGCTGTGTCGAGAGCCCAGCGGGCGGAGATGGTGAAGCTTCAGGCGTTTAAGGAGGAGCAGAGGAGGAGGGTGGAGGAGGAGGAGGTGCAGAGGAGGAGGGCGGCGGTGGAGGAGCAGCAGAGGAGGAGGGAGGAGGGAGGAGGAGGAGGAGGAGGAGTCAAAGGAGGAGAGTGGAGGAGGCGAAGGGCCCCTCCCTCCGTCAGAGAGCAACACCACGGAGAACCTGGTAAGGGGGGGGGGGGGGGGGGGGGGGGTGGTGTATGATTGTGTGGTGTGTGTCTGAGTGTGTTTGTGTTGTGTAGTGTGTGTGATTGTGTGGTGTGTGTCTGAGTGTGGTCTTTTGGCAGTGTGTGTGTTTGTGGGTTGGTGGTAACGGGGTCACCGGACCCTCTCTCCCCCCTCCCCTCCTCAGCGTCATGTTGGACGGCCCCGCCCCCAGCTCCGCCCCCCCGCCCGCCAGGACGGGCGGCCGCTGCCCCCCCCAGCCCATGAGGAGGCGGGACAAACCCCAGGTCCCGGAGAAGCCCCAGGTCCCGGAGAAACCCCAGGTCCCGGAGAAGCCCCAGGTCCCGGAGAAACCCGGATCCCGGACAAACCCCGGGTCCCGGACGGACCGCTGCCCCCCCCGGAGAGCCACTTCCTCCCCTCCTACGAGCGGCTGGAGGCCGACGACAAGAAACACAACAACAACAACAACAACATGGTGGCCGGTGAGCGGCGCCGCCATGCTAGCTCTAACGCTAGGTTAAAGTTAGGGTTCACGCTAGGTTGTTACAGCAAGGTTCACGCTAGGTTACAGCGAGGTTCACGCTAGATTAAAGCTAGGTTCAAGCTAGGTTAAAGCTAGTACACGCTAGGTTACAGCTAGGTTCACGCTATTTTACAGCTAGGTTCACTCTAGTTGAAGCTAGTTCACGCTAGGTTACAGCTAGGTTAAAGCTAGTTCACGCTAGGTTACAGCTAGGTTAAAGCTAGTTCACGCTAGGTTACAGCTAGGTTCACGCTAGGTTCTGGGCTTTACCCCCATGACTCCCTTTGTAGTCGCCAGGCAACCGTTTCCGTGTGACATCAGGGAAAAGCTTTAGTCAGGATGGTGTTTTGTTGGTGTGATTGTGCAAGCTCCATCTCACCCTTCTCCTCTCCTCCCCTCTCCTCCTCTCCCCTTCTCCCCTTCTCCTCCTCTCCCTCTCCTCCTCCCCTGTCCTCCTCCTCTCTATCTCCCTCTCCTCTCCTCCTCACCGCCCCTCCTCTCCTCCCCTCCTCCTCACCCGTCTCCTACACTCCTCCTCACCCCCCCTCTCTCTCCTCTCCTCCTCTCCCCCCTCTCCTCTCTCCTCCCCTCCACCTTTCCCCCCCTCTCCTCCTCACCCCCCTCTCTCCCCTCCCCCTCTCCTCTTCTCCTCCTGCAGTCCAGACCTTCTCATTGGTCACCAGCGACACGTGATGACGGCGCCCGGATCCAAGATGGCGCCCTGACGGTAGAGCCGGATGTAGCGTCCCTGCACTGAGCACGCTCCATGGCCTCCCGCGTTTACAAGACTACTGTGAGGAGCAGCGGACCGGAGGAGAGACACGACACGGTCTCACCCCACGACCTGTCTCTCCTCCCCTATCAACACTCACTCACACAGATACACACACACACACACACACTCACACACACACACACAGACTCACAGATACTGACATACACACACTCAAAGGTACTCACACACTCAAAGATGCTCACACGCACACATACACTCACAGATGCACACACACACATACACACACGCAGACACACGCACACACATTCACAGATCCTCACACACTCATTCACACACCCTCCAAACACTCATCCACACTCACACACACACGCACGCACTCAAAGATACTCACACACACACACACACACACACACACACACACACACACACAAACTCTCACACACACACACACAGAGACACACACACGCACACACAGATAGAAACGGCCATTTCCAGTTTTCATAACACATGCCGTTGGTACTTATCATGAATTGTCCGTCTACTATATCAGCGTGAAATAAAGAGAGTATTTTTAATGGACCCTGGGGGGGGGGGGGGGGGGGGGGGGGGCTGCTTGTGTGTATATAGGAGCCCTCGTCCACAAACACGCTCCACACACGCTCCAGCGCTGGGGGGAGGGGGTATTTATTTTTTTAGCCGTGCCATTTTAAGTTCCCGACCCGGAGGGCAGACACTGCTCTCACCGCTCAACGTTTTAACACAAAGAAGAGAGAAAAGTCTACAGAGATGTATACACACACACACACACACACACACACACACACACACACACACACACACACACACACACACACACACACACACACACACACACACACACACACACGTCACAAGTGTCTGAATGTCACCTATTTAAAAGTTCTATATATATAAATATATATACGAAGAGAGAGATGCTGACGGCGCCTCATGCGGCTCTGGTCTGCACAGAGCTGAGTATTTTGCCGAGGCGTTGTTTTATTTATATTGCGTGGAGACGGCTCAGCCTCTATATCAAAGGTTTCAGAAAAAAAGACGTTTCAATTAAAGACGTTTTGAGAAGACGTTTTTTTTCCCTTTTTGTTTACGCCCGGGCGCGAAGAAGAGCGGCCATCTTGAAGCGGTTGGCGTCTGTCGGTTTTTGCGTCCCGCCTCCACCGATGGACAATCAGAGACACCAGACTTAGAGACAACAGTCTCAGAGACACCAGACTCAGAGACACCAGACTCAGAGACACCAGACTCAGAGACACCAGACTCAGACACCAGACTGAGAGACACCAGACTGAGAGAAACCAGACTCAGAGACACCAGACTCAGACACCAGACTCAGAGACACCAGACTCAGAGACACCAGACTGAGAGACACCAGACTCAGAGACACCAGACTCAGAGACACCAGACTCAGACACCAGACTCAGAGACACCAGACTGAGAGACACCAGACTGAGAGACACCAGACTCGGAGACACCAGACTCGGAGACACCAGACTCAGAGACACCAGACTCAGAGACACCAGACTCAGAGACCAGACTCAGAGACACCAGACTCAGAGACACCAAACTTACCGACAAACAGACTCAGAGACACCAGACTCGGAGACACCAGACTCAGAGACAAGAGACACCAGACTCAGAGACATCAGACTCAAAGACATCACAGAGAGACTCAGAGATACCAGACTCAGAGATACCAGACTTAGAGACGAGACACCAGAGACACCAGTCTTAGAGACACCAGACTCAGCACAAAGCAATACGGAGGTCCACGAACGATGTACAAAATGTAAAAAAAGTGTAATTTATCTACACGATTAAACAAGCAGAGTGGATATTATAACTATAGAGGTTATCAATATTAATATTAGTATTATTAGGATCAATATGCAAAATGTTCATATTCCATCTGTTTTATATCATGTGAAATAAATGTTGACATTCTTAAAACTGTCTGTGGTTGTATTTTGAGTAAGAGATGAATCTACAGTTTGTTTAACCCTAACCCTTTCCTGCTGAATGAACCCTACGTTGTTATTCAAATAGATTCTTAGGTCTAGATTCTTACTGCAGATAAAGGAAACGTGAATCATGAAACGATCAACTATTTGTCTATCTTGTTCAGCTGTTAACATTGTGTGTATTAACAGAACAACAGGTCCTATTCAGAGGGTTAAACCGACTTGCAGTTGAATTCATTTATTTCCATAGATTCCTAAACCCTGGAAGTGTAGGAACGAAAAGACATCATAAAGTTAATATTGTATGTAAGTTAGTATACAGCATGGCAACAATATTGTACACGGCCGTTGCTAGAATTCAAATAACTGAAGGACACAGAACTATTTAAAGAACTCCAAACATAGTGAATAGTAGCCTAATTTTTCCCAGGTCTACTCTACTGTTGACTATTGGGTAAAATAAACTTCTACATATCGGTTTAACTTTTTTTAATTATCTTAAGTTATTAAAATATGTATAATGGTTTTTATTTTACAACCAAACTGTATTTTTTCTTAGTACTAATGTGTGAACATTGGAAAAAATTATAAAACACCTGTAACAGAGTGACCATCATCAGCACCACAGGCGGTCCCCTCCACACCAGTGGGTCCCGGGGGTCAACACGAGACCCAGACCCGACCTCCACCTCGGACCTAGAGCTCTGTGATATTAATATCCATAACCTGCCTCCAAGCTGCCCTTAGAGCCGGGAACCTGAAACCAAAACAGGCCTTCTCAGCACTTTGAGACCCGTTTCGTTCTCAGTCCACCGGACCACGAGGAGCCGAGGAGGAACGGGACCCGGTGCCGTGACGTCAGGTCCCCCCCCCTCCCGGACCACTTGGAGCCGAGGAGGACCGGGACGCCGTGACGTCACGTCCCCCCTCCCGGACCACGTGGAGCCCGGGACGCGGCGCCGTGACGTCATGTCCCTCCTCCCCCCTCCCCCCCACTGCTCAGCAGAACAGCGCGAGGAGGAGGAAGGACCAGAGAGCTCAACTTTTCAACTCCTTCGACACCGATCTGCTCCCGGAGGTCTAAAGATGGCCGCACTCACGACCGACGGAACAGAGCGAGGTTCGGAAGAACCGGCCGATGGGACCGGGGAACCCGGCGCGGAGGCCCGGGCCCCTCCGCCGGACCACCGGGAGGAACTGCCGTGCGATGCGGAGCACGGAGCCGACATGGAAGCGGACGGCGGAGACGGAGGTGACCCATCTCCCGGTCCACATGCAGACAAAGAGCCGGTGCCGTCGACGGAATGCGGTGACAGCGACGGGAAAACTACGGAGAAACTGTGCGAGCCACCGGGGGAAAGTCCGGGTGGTCCGGCGAGTTTGGCGGGTAGCAGCGAGACTCAGCCCGGAGAACAAAGAGCGGAGAGCGGCCGCACAAAGCCCGGAGGGAGGCCCGCCGAGCCCGGGCCCAGGAGGCGGGCCAGCCTGGAGATCTCCTCCTCGGACGGAGAGCCGTTGAGCCGTATGGACTCCGAGGACAGGTCGGTGATACTCCCAGTAGAACCAGTAGGACCACCGTGTGCTCCTCAGCGGCGGGGAGCGGGGTCAATAACCTGAGGTTCCGAACCTCTGGTCCAGAAGCATGGTTCAGCACCAGGGTTTAGGGGGTCCTAGATGTTCGGGGTCTCCAGTAGGATCGGACCTTTGTTGTCATTTGTTAGCCCGGATGCTTAAAGCCACTCAGTGATACCGGTCCGACACGGTCTGTCTTTTGTCACTTTTCTCGATTCTCGGTAAATCGGAACAGAACCAGAGAGACGAGACAGCAAGTGTAGAGCGAGTCCGAGTGGAAGAACCACACGTGTGTGTTTCTGTATTAGAGGAGGTCTGAGGAGACGCATGGTCGCATGTCCAGAACGTGGCCGGGCCTGGCCAGCCGAGGCAGACCAGGTCCCTGTTGGACTTATAGACCGGGTCCGGGGGGGAACTCTAGACCGGGTCCCGGGTTTAGACCCCGAGAGGATCATCCCTGGATAGAGTTTGTTAGATGTGACTCTACTCTCAGAATAACATCTCGATGGGGCTATGGTGGTACCAGCATCAGAGAGAGAACTGTAAACTTTTCCTCTGGGCCTTATCTAGATGTGTGATGGAAGCTCTCTGTGGGGGTGGAGGAACGTTCAAACATCAAAAATGTTTTCCATTAGTGGAAGCCTACAGAAATATGTTTAGTAACCAGGACTTAACTGTTACCTTTCCTTAGTAACCCCTCGCCACTAGTTAAACTATTGTGAGGTCTCCATTATTAGACCAAGTCTGGTTCAGACGTTCTGAGAACGAATGGTTGGGTGAGTTCTGGATAATAATATAATAATAATATCTGGGGACCTTCGTTCTGGTTCATGAGGATATTCAGTGTTTCAGATGGAGAACTGTTACAAGTTAGATCAAAAGTAGGACACAAAAGTACACTACCCTTTAGCGATATTAAAACGGGGGGTTCAGATTATGTGACGAATCATGATTGATATTTGTGTTGTTGATTTGTGTGGTTGCTAAAATTGATGTTTTGTAAGATAGTAAAATGTAAGCAATTTACACGTAAAAGCTAGTGATCATCTGGCATTAGAATAACTTTATAAACTTTAATTTTCTTGGTTGGTGAAACTGACTCAGTGTGTGACTGTAAGCCCGTCTGGGGAAACGTGCTGACTGAGAACTGGAAGTAGGAAACCACCGTGTTTTAAAGGTGTCAGCAGGGTGCCCTTGTTAGCATCACCATCACGTTCAGGCGTAACGACGGCGTGGACGAGGCTGAGTTGAACTCGGTCTGGTCTCACAGGTCCTGCACCTGTTGTGGTCTGACCTCCAGTCCACTCCTCGGTCACTGCAGCGCCGTGGTCATGTGACTGAACCCCCCCATGTCCTGCGTCCGCTACCCGCTGTAACACACGATCGTCGGATGGTCTGCCCTGTAGCTCTTTCTCGGTCGAGGCTCAGTTCTTCTAAGCCTCCACAGACCGCTCTCAAGTCCTTCAGCCCACCCTCAGTCTCTGATCAGAGTAGGGACGCCGCGGTGGCCGTGATGCTCTTCCTCATGGCTCAGTGTTTTCAGACAACAAGTCGAAGTCTGAATCGTTTGTAGTTTGGTTGGTTTGTCATCAGTGTCGAAGGTGGGTGTTCATAGACAGAAGTGAAGCACTAACGATCGCTAGATTGACCCATTCAAAGATAGCTAGGCTAAGATGCTACACGTTGCTAAGTACTATTTTTTTAGTGCCAGGACCGACAATATGCAATAAGTGCATAAGATGGGTGTTTGGGTAAGGGGGGAGGCTGTTCAGAGTCCAGTTGAACTCCGAACAAGTGAGTCTTGATATCATATCTGACCAATCAAAGCGCCTCATCTCCAAATGGTCCTGGGAACCCATCTTACCTGTCAGTCACACAGCGTTGTCCCGGCTCCAAAGCCTCACACACTTAAGGACGGAGGGCGGGACTGGGACGTTTCAGTGTTGCTTGTCTTCTGCTCTCTGTGCTACTCTGAGCTCTGACCCGCAGCATCATCTAACCCGCCCCGTCGCCACGGCGACCCTCTTGTGTCCGCAGCATCAGCAGCACCCTGATGGACGCGGAGAGCGGCGCGTCCAGCGGGCGCTCCACGCCCGCCATGATGAACGGGCACGGCGGGGGGGTCGGGGGAGGGGTCGGCGGCGGGGGGGCCGGCCCTGTCGGGGCGGGGCCCGTGGCGATGGCGGTCGGGCCCCCGGGGGCCGGGGGGGTGAAGCCCGCCCCCGGGTACACCTGCTGCTGGGACCACTGCCACCTCCAGAACCCCAGCAGCCCCGACCTGGCGGAGCACATCAGAGCCCTGCACGTGGACCCCCAGAGGGGAGGGGTGAGGCTGTCTGTCTGTCTGTCTGTCTGTCTGTCTGTCTCTAGCTCTGTCTGAGTAGTTCTGACTATCTCTCTGTCTGTCTGTCTGTCTGTCTCTAGCTCTATCTGACTATCTCTCTGTCTGTCTGTCTCTAGCTCTGTCTGAGTAGTTCTGACTGTCTGTCTGTCTGTAGCTCTGTCTGAGTAGTTCTGTCAATCTGTCTGTCTGAGGAGTTAAGTGTCCGTCTGTCTGTCTCTAGCTCTGTCTTGCGTAGTTCTGACTATCTGTCTGTCTCAGGACTTTCTCTGGTTCTGTCTGAGTAGTTTTGTGTCGGTCTGATGAGTTCTGAGTCTGTCTGTCCGTCTGCCTGAGGAGTTCAGTGTCTGTCAGAGACAGAGCTCTCTAGCTCTGTCTCTTTCTGCCTGAGTAGTTCTGACTATCTGTCTGTCTGAGGAGTTCAGTGTCCGACTGTCTGTCTCTAGCTCTGTCTGAGTAGTTCTGTGTCGGTCTGATGCGTTCTGTGTCTGTCTGTCCTTCTGCCTGAGGAGTTCTGTGTCTGTCTGTATCTAGCGTTGTCTATTTCTGTGAGTAATTCAGTGTCTCTCTTTCTGAGTAATAGTCTCTGTCTAGCTGCGTAGTTGTCTCATTTTCTGATTTTCTATTTGTGTATAGTTCTCTCTTTCTCTCTCTGTGTGTGTGTGTGTGTGTGTGTGTGTGTGTGTGTGTGTGTGTGTGTGTGTGTGTGTGTGTGTGTGTGTGTGTGTGTGTGTGTGTGTGTGTGTGTGTGTGTGTGTGTGTGTGTGTGTGTGTGTGTGTGTGTGTGTGTGTGTGTGTGTGTCCCTAAATCTATTTTTAGAAGACTCGCTCGGTTGGTCTCTGCGGCCTCGTGTCCCTCTGGGCTCCCCTCTGACTGCCTGTGCGTTCCCCTGTGTGTGTGTGCAGGTGTTTGTGTGTCTGTGGAAGGGCTGTAAGGTGTACAACACGCCGTCCACCAGCCACAGCTGGCTACAGAGGCACATGCTGACCCACAGCGGGGACAAACCCTTCAAGGTAACGCCGCTGCACAGAGGCCACAGTGTCCTGACATGACAGTGTCCCGTCGTGGTATTACCATGATGTAACATCACATGCTCCTTTAGTGGTATTAGGCCTAAAAAAAAAAAATTGTTTGGTTCCGGTTTCCGACCGACCCTGTCAATTTATGTGCGACCCAAATTATTTTATGAGCTTTAAAAAAAAATATATATATCTGTATAAGGATGAGTGAATTTTCTCGTATTTAAATGAGAACAACCTACCTATCATTCGCTGCCGCTGGAAAAAATAAAATAAAAAAATAAAATAAATTCCCTACCTACTCATGACCTCAACTGACAACCAACAGGAACCAAACATTTTTTTTTTTTCGGCCTTATCATGTTGTAACATCACATGCTCCTTTAGTGGTATTATCATGATGTAACATTACATACCCCTTCAGTGGTATTAACATGGACTCAACATTATAGTCATACGAAGGGCGTCCAGTTTGATACACTTATGAAACAACAAATTCGCTCAGTTTGCCTTAAGTTATATATTGCTATTAGTGATTAATGACGCTCATCTATGTAAAGACATGTTCATGAATTAAGTCATGTTAGTGATTTCTCACAATAATTATCAACAATGACTTAAAAAAGGTCGGAAAGAGTTGTTCGAGAATGATTAGTGCTATGTTTAGAACAGGCCTGTGGGCACCTCATATGGTCCTTGCGGGCACTGTGTTGGTGACCCCCTCGGCTAGTGGCATTAACTTGTTCTTAACATAATATAGTCTAGTGGTGTTGTCTTGTTCTCAACATGATGTAGACCAAGTGGTACATTTACATTTAGGGCATTAGCAGACGCGTTTGTCCAAAGTGAACCATTAATACAAACGCACACATCGACGGCGGAGTCAGCCATGCAAGGCGACAGCCAGCTCTTCTGGAGCAGTCAGGGGGAGGTGTCTTGCTCAGGGACACCTCAACACTCGCTCGAGCTGGGGATCTAACTAGTAGTCACATTCTGGTTCCAACATCGCTCTAGCATGTTAACACTACAAACCCCTCAGTGGTATTAACATGTACTCTTGTAGTGGTGTTAACATCATCTTAAGATTGCACTTTATACTTAACATTATATATTCCTATTGGTATTAACATATAGTCCTCTAGTGGTATTAACATAACATAACCCTCCTCCACAGTAGACATAACATTAATGGGCTTTAATTAACGCTTAAGTTCTGTTAACTTGACCGTCCATCCCCGTGACGACACTCATCACCTCAGGCCCTCTAACCACTGCACAGCACCGTCATACACACACGATATATACATCATCATAACACGGTACCTGTCCCCCCCACTCTCAGTGTGTGGTGGGCGGCTGCAACGCCACCTTCGCCTCCCAGGGGGGGCTGGCGCGCCACGTGCCCACCCACTTCAGCTCGGGGGGGCGGCCGGGGTCCAACGGCCGGCTGAAGGAGGAGAGCCCCTCCAAGGCGGGGCTCAACAAGCGGAGGAAGCTGAAGAGCAAACGGAGGCGCTCCCTACGTATGTACTCCGTCCCGGCCGGGTCGCAGCGCATGTGTGAGTCTGGGGGGGCGGGGATCTGAAGGGGGGGACGGGGGGGTTAAAGGGGACATTTTGTACCACTGGGTGAGAGTGGGGCTAGCCGTTACAAGCCGTTTGGAAAACCGGCCTCTTTTGACATCACAAGTGGGTGTGTTCACCTCGACGTGTGACGGATAGATGAGCATCGTTTGCTGCTGTCCACTGGGTAGGCTGGTAGACTGATCTGTCCAGCACACATCGAGGTGGACACGCCCACTTGTGGTGTCAGAAGAGGCCGATTTTCAAAACTGCTTGTAACGGCTAATCACACCACATCTGCGTGGTATAATGTGTCACCATGAAGCTCTAGAGATGTTCCTATACCAATTTTTCCCCTCACAATACCAATTTCTGAACTTGAGTATCGGCCAATACCGAGTATATAACGAAACAGCATCTAGCAGATAATTTACATTTGTATGCTGTAGTAATTATAATGTAATTATAATAATACATTTGTATTTTGGACTGAAGCGTGAGCATCAATTCACAGAATTTCCGCTTCTTGAATCAGTATCGGAACAACTCTAGTTAGCTTGGGGGAAGTTTCCTGTCATTATTGTTGTAAGAGTTACTGATCCTTGAATCCTCATCGCAGCAGGTCTGGTCTTAAAGGTGACATATTGTACCACCAGGTGTTAGTGTGGTTAGCAATACAAGCCGTTCTGAAAATCTGCCTCTTCTGACATCACAAGTGGGCGTGTCCACCTAGATGTGCATCTATCTGTCTTGCATCTAAAAACTTGTGTCTGACAACACAAAGTGTTGTCAGACACAAGTTAAGATGCAAGACGGCAAGAGGCAGATGTTAAAAACGGCTCGTAACGGCTAATCACACTCACCTGGTGGTATAATATGTCCCCTTTTAAGTGCAGTGGCTGAGGATGCTAGGATCACGTTTATCCAAAGTGTTTATGCAATATTGTTGTTTGGAGCAGAAGGGAGAGCTTGGGCTTCAAGGAGGCCCACATGTAGACTGCGGACGTTGGGCATCGAACCCAGAACCTTTTGGCCGGTCCGCTCAAACACCAATGCACTGAATCGTTCTAATGAACTAAACTCTAAGCTAAATTGTTGTGTGTGTGTGTGTGTGTGTGTGTGGGGCAGCTAGCTGACCTTTGACCCCGTTGACGCCTATCTCTGTCGTGTTCCAGCGCGACCCCATGACTTCTTCGATGCTCAGACGATGGACGCCATTCGGCACCGCGCCATCTGCCTCAACCTGGCAACGCACATCGAGAGCCTTGGCAACGGGCACAGCGCCGTCTTCCACAGCACGGTACAAACACACCGTCCTCCTCCTCCTCATCACCTCCCTCTCAAGGCATCGTCTTCCTCCTTACTGCTCTCATCTTCAACAGAACGGTCCTCAAAGACCTTCCTCCTCACTGCCCGGTTCTCTTACTACCATACCTCTTCCTCCTCCTCCGCTCTCCTCTTCCTCAGCCCGGGGCTCCAATCAGACCTCTCCTTGCTTCGTCACTGGGGCCCAGTGCTGCGTTTGGCTCGTTAAAAGCCTGTTTTGACTCGAATACACTCGACACACAAATGTGAATGCATCATGAAATGCATTCCGTGAGCTTATCCACTGCGCGGTTTGGTATCAGAGCCAGGAAGCCGTGCATCAGACGATGCACTGCTGGCTCTCAGCAGACCATGTTCTCCAGGGGCAGGGGAAGCGTTCGGGCGGGCGGGCAAATCAAATCCAACTTATTTACATAGTGCCTTTCGTGCAAAATTGCAATACACAGCGCTTAACAATGCCATGAAAATAAACCAAAATGGATTAAGAGAATGCTGAACAAAATAGTTTAGACCGTAGACCCTGTGGGTCCTCACCTGGGGGACCACGTATTAATGGGTCCCTTGTAGGGCTGGGCGATATGGGCCAAAATGAATATCTCGATATTTTTTTACTATATCTCGATACACGATATATATCTCGATATATTTTGAATCTCCTCTAGAGCACATCATAAATGCTCGATTCAACCATGTCTGGCATAATGTTACGTCAGTAATAATTCTAGTATTACTGAAACATAAGTCTGCATGTAGATTACATGAAACAACATATTGTTTAAACTCATCAGTGCTTTCTATTGGAACAATTTAGAACTTAGATTTACCAACACAGCATTTATTCAAACCGTTAATTATTTATTAACAGTTTGAATAATAATTATTATATATACACTGCCAGACGAAGGATCCAGTGCTATTCTTTTTCGAAACCAAATCCTCAGTTTCCATCCTTTTTTCTCTTTCTGGCTGTTCTCACTCACCAGTCGGAGGTACACGCACCTACAGCAGCGCGCCTTCCAGACTACGTCACACACGCGCGTCCATGAGAATCTCGTGGACTCGCAATGGGCGGGGGGAGTGAGTTTAGAGAGCCACCGGAAATAGCGAGAGAAGGGAACGCTGTGCGTTAAACAAACCCCGAGAAGCCCAATCCCTATGAGAGCTCCCCACGCTACGGCCATCAGGAGGCGCACAGAGCTTTTATCCGTGATATTATATAACCTATTATATTATATTATATTATATATTATTATATATAGAGCTCCGGGAGTCGCAAACGGCAACAATCACTTTCTCCTCCGTGCTGCAGTTCACCCCGGACTGCACTGCACCGAGTTTGACGGTTGAACGCTGGTTGGCTGTTACGTTACACATGTCACTCAGTGGCCACGCTGTTGAACGCTGATTGGCAGATACGCGTCTCTACGTTCACTTTGTATGAGATCTTGTCGCCCCGTCGCGTGAAAGCACAACGAGTATGCCGGCGGCGGCAAAAATAAACATTGCGTCCCAATTTATATTCGATGTTCGCGATATGGGCATTTTATACATCCCCTGGAGAACATCTCATGATACATCGCATATATTCGATATATCGCCCAGCCCTAGTCCCTTGATTTAATGGTACTTATAGTTCTGCTACCCCCCCCCCCCCCCCCCCACCGGTCCGTCCAGTGATGTGAACTCTGCTGGTGCCTCAGACGAGCTCTGAGGTACTAACTCATGCCGTGATGTTCTGACACCTCCAGGTCATCGCCCGGCGGAAAGAGGAGTCTGGGAAGGTGAAGCTGCTGCTCCACTGGAGTCCTGAGGACATGTGAGTCCTGCTCTTCGACTGTTTCTCCTCCAATGACGCTCGCTCCCGGCCTGTCACCTGACCTCTTGCTGTGCACCCCAGACTCCCGGACGTGTGGGTGAACGAGAGCGACCGGCAGCAGCAGAAGACCAAGGTGGTGCACCTGTCCAAGCTGGCCACGGACACGGCCCTACTGCTGGACCCCAGCATCTACAGGTAGGGGCACCTGTTAGCATCATTAGCATCGTTAGCCTCTAAAGGTAGGGGCACCTGTGAGCATCGTTAGCCTCTACAGGTAGGGGCACCTGTTGGCATCGTTAGCCTCTACAGGTAGGCTCCCCTGTTAGCAGCAGCAGGAGGCTCTCTTCCTGGGATCCCAATGACAATAGAATACAATACAACTTTCTTTATCCCACTAGGGTCAATTTGTCGTGACAATAATGAAGACAACATGCTTAGTTTGCTACATGCTACCTCTGCTACCTGCTTTGTTTTGGTCTACGATTGAGATTTAGGGCATTCAGGCGACGCTTTTATCCAAAGCAACTTACGCGACAATATACCTAGCCCAGATCAGATGTTATAAGGAGTCAGACTGTTTTGTCCTGACGTCTGTCGCTACTCTTTCAGGATGTTCTTCTAGCGGCCGTCGACGCCAGTCTCATCCTGCTATGCCCTGATGCCCCAGGAGAGGGCGCTCCACCTCCTTCTCCGTGTCAGTCCCTCCTCCTCCTCCACCTCCTCCTCCCCCTGCTAGAGGACCCGTTCTGGGGTGTCCTACCGACCCGTCCCTGGGGTCTGGCCGGCCTGCGGGGGTCCCGGAGCGAGAGGCTTAGTTTTAGGTATTCTGTCTAGACTGAAGCTAACTAACAGAAAAAACTAGAGTTAGACATATTTGTAGAAAGCTCCCTGTAAATATTTCTGAAGATTTGTAATATATTTTTATACTTTGAGAAATTACTGTACTGTAGATTATTTTGTGTTGTTTTGCCAAACTTTTTTTTTATGTTTCCAAACGCCTCACTCTGGTCGGTGTGTAGTTTACAGATTACCTCGTCCAGGTCATTAAAAGTACTCCAACTTGGACTGTTTTAATAAATGTAAAACACTGGCACTGAATCTGTGTGTTTGTGTTCACTCACGTTTCATGTTTGTGTCGAAGAGTGCGTTTGTGTGAAATAGTGCGTTTGTGTTAAGAGTGAGTTTGTGTCTATGGGGGAGTTTGTTAAAGAGTGTTTGTGCAAAAGAGTGTAATATAATGTGTGTGTGTGTGTGTTATAGAAAGTTTGTAAAAGTGAGTTTGTGTCAAAGGTGGAGTTTGTGTAGAAGATGCTCATGATTCAAAATTTCAGGTCCATCAGTCGTTTATCGAAAGTTAAATTAATGCGACTTGATAAGGCTGCATTGAGATGACTCAGGTTTATATATATATAAATATGTATGTTTACATATGTTTAGTGCAAACATTTGATGCTTTATTGATAATACCAAAGTAATAACGGTTGTATTATTAACTGCAGAGTCGGGCCGTCAGTGCCAGCAAAGCCTTCTCTGCTGGCCTAGACGCTTTCAGAACAATAGATTATTTTTATTTTTATAAAATATACGGCAGGCCACTAGCATGCAACAGTCTTGTTGAAGTCGTTCAGAGGCACCCGGTGAGTTTTCAACTCAATGAGCAAGTAAGAAGGGAAACAGCTCCACAACGATATCGGACTTTGGTTGATTTGTAAAGCCTATATTAATATTATTTTGGTTTAAAAAAAAAAGAAGCCTGTGTTCGTTAAAGTGACATGTGATTGTTGGTTCTTGTTTGGTAGTATTGAATATGTATGAATTTATTGCAAAAGTCCTCTAAATCAAGCACAGGTTCTAGGAAAGAAGCACATACTTTACAGCGTTTTTACTAAATGACGCAAGATTTTTGGCTGCATTCACGGACAGTCGGAAATTGTAGAATCTGACGAATATTTGTCTTTTCAGCTTCTGACTATGCCAGGCTACGTGCGTTTTGTATATTGGGTTGTTACATCAACATGGCAATAACCCTGACGTCATTAAGTCATTTGAAAAGCGGTTTAATTCAGGATGATTGCATTGAAGGCCTCACTGATTAACTGTATCCTGAATGCCAGATTATACCGATCAACTACAGACAGGTGTTGATCATCAGAGGGCCTATATAGTGTTCTGGATGCGAAGCGCACGGAGGGAGAGAGATCAAGTGATCAGGGGGAGGTGACGAGCACGCAGTAAACCAGGGGGCATTGACGCCCCACGTAAACAAAAACAGCTGTGACGTCATTTTAAATCGCCCTTCAATCCTGCAGAGAAGCAAGATGGCGGGTCTGCTGAAGAAGGTAAGAGTGGAGGTCATATTCTACCGTCACTTCATACTTGGTTAACAACGCAAACTGATGAAACGTCAAAGGGGAAACATGTTGAGATGTCCGTTCAACACGTTAGCGGGACGTCTGGGCTGACGGCTGCCGTAGTTTACCCTTGGAGGCTCGGAGCTACATGCTAACACGTTAGCAAACAGAGGCTGATGGGTTCAGTATTAGAGGCTCTTTAAAGAACCAGAACCTCTGAGTGTTTCTGTTCAGAGAAGATCAGAGACACACCAGATGATGGGATATTGTTTTAGTTACGTGTGTGTGTGTGTGTGATATTGTATTCAGAACACTGACTTGTACACTGACTTGAGTGTTTTCTAATTGATTCCTTACTGTCTGTCTCCTCGTCTCCTTCTCTCCTTGATTCTGTCTCCCGTCTCCTCCCTCAGACGACGGGTCTGGTCGGCCTCGCGGTCTCCAAGAACCCCCAGGAGGTGAGTCACCGGGGGTTGTCAGGCTGGGGTTAGATGATCCGGGAACCGATGTAATAGATTGAAAACGTCTTGTATGGATTTTACATTGATTTATTGGTAACTACAATTTGTTAAACCTTAATTTGGGTAAAATGTGTAGGTTTGACCTCATCTTACTGTACAGAGTGATACATTGGAGGGGGAAAAAAGCCTGTGCTAAATGCCCTAAATGTATGTTAATATAATACCGGTTAATGACGGACGCTGGGCAGCTCCTTACTCATCAAATGCTAAATATAATTTTTGAATTCCATCTGAAGCGTTATTACGCCTCTTCTGGAGATGTTTTCATGCCCTTCTGAGATCTTAATGATAATGTGAGATGAGGGTCTGGACACTAAAGTAGAGATGTTCCGATACCATTTTCTGCTTCCCAATTGCGAGTAAATACCGAGACGGCATCTAGCATTCCAACTACCAATATCACTTGTTCTTATTGAAGGGTTCCCTTACGATGACCGCTATGTATAGTCTGTTACCTTACTGACACAATTATTTTTTTCAGCACTAGATAACATTTACATTTATAATATTACATTTGTATTCTTGTTGTCATTCATCCATGTTTTTCTGAGTTGGCATCTCGAACGCACATAGGTCAGAGATGATGCGTACTCGCCGATACCCGATGAATCTCCGATATTTGTATCGGAACAACAACCCAACCCTGCAGACGGCCAACATGCTGTGTTGTTCCCCACCCAGCGCCTGAGGATCCTGTACTCTAAGATCCTGGCCTCCCTTCAGACCCTGCCCCAGGACGCGGCCTACCGCCGATACACAGAGCAGCTGGTGACGGAGCGCTACGACCTGGTCAAGACCGTACGTCACGCACCCACACGCATATACACACACAAACACACAACACGCACACGCGCATGAAGATGGAACCCCTGCTCTGTAAGACTTTAAACACAATGGGTTTGAGCCGGGTTTAGGGTGTTATAAACTCGAGGAGACACTGGCTGGCGGTGCACGTGATTCTTAGTGGAGATTCATCGTGGTGAGTTTAGGCTTGCGGGACTGACCATGTTAACTTGTGATACACTATGGGGAAGAAGGGAGAATATGTCGATATAGATATGTACACTATTCATTTGAATGTTTATGCAAACAAAGTGCATTGTGCTGTTTTTTGTTTTTTTTCAATATAAAACTAGTATCATGATAATATTGATAACATGATCATTTTGTTCACGATACTCGTCTTAAGAAATTGTATGCAGTTCTGCTTTAAGTTAAATATGTTCTATCACAAGTGCTGACGCGTGTTCGTTGTGTTTGGATCCAGGAGACAGATATTGAGAAGCTGGAGACGAAGATCAACGGTGGGCAGATTGAAGAGGTCATCTTTCAGGTGAGCGCTCATCTCTTCTCCTGTTCTGTGGGGTTGACCCGTCACCTTTCCTGTTCTGTGGGGTTGACCCCGTCACCTTTCCTGTTCTGTGGGGTTGACCCCGTCACCTTTCCTGTTCTGTGGGGTTGACCCCGTCACCTTTCCTGTTCTGTGGGGTTGACCCCGTCACCTTTCCTGTTCTGTGGGGTTGACCCCGTCACCTTTCCTGTTCTGTGGGGTTGACCCCGTCACCTTTCCTGTTCTGTGGGGTTGACCCCGTCACCTTTCCTGTTCTGTGGGGTTGACCCCGTCACCTTTCCTGTTCTGTGGGGTTGACCCCGTCACCTTTCCTGTTCTGTGGGGTTGACCCCGTCACCTTTCCTGTTCTGTGGGGTTGACCCCGTCACCTTTCCTGTTCTGTGGGGTTGACCCCGTCACCTTTCCTGTTCTGTGGGGTTGACCCCGTCACCTGTTCTGTGGGGTTGACCCCGTCACCTGTTCTGTGGGGTTGACCCCGTCACCTGTTCTGTGGGGTTGACCCCGTCACCTTTCCTGTTCTGTGGGGTTGACCCCGTCACCTTTCCTGTTCTGTGGGGTTGACCCCGTCACCTTTCCTGTTCTGTGGGGTTGACCCCGTCACCTTTCCTGTTCTGTGGGGTTGACCCCGTCACCTTTCCTGTTCTGTGGGGTTGACCCCGTCACCTTTCCTGTTCTGTGGGGTTGACCCCGTCACCTGTTCTGTGGGGTTGACCCCGTCACCTGTTCTGTGGGGTTGACCCCGTCACCTTTCCTGTTCTGTGGGGTTGACCCCGTCACCTTTCCTGTTCTGTGGGGTTGACCCCGTCACCTTTCCTGTTCTGTGGGGTTGACCCCGTCACCTTTCCTGTTCTGTGGGGTTGACCCCGTCACCTTTCCTGTTCTGTGGGGTTGACCCCGTCACCTTTCCTGTTCTGTGGGGTTGACCCCGTCACCTTTCCTGTTCTGTGGGGTTGACCCCGTCACCTTTCCTGTTCTGTGGGGTTGACCCCGTCACCTGTTCTGTGGGGTTGACCCCGTCACCTGTTCTGTGGGGTTGACCCCGTCACCTTTCCTGTTCTGTGGGGTTGACCCCGTCACCTTTCCTGTTCTGTGGGGTTGACCCCGTCACCTTTCCTGTTCTGTGGGGTTGACCCCGTCACCTTTCCTGTTCTGTGGGGTTGACCCCGTCACCTTTCCTGTTCTGTGGGGTTGACCCCGTCACCTTTCCTGTTCTGTGGGGTTGACCCCGTCACCTTTCCTGTTCTGTGGGGTTGACCCCGTCACCTTTCCTGTTCTGTGGGGTTGACCCCGTCACCTGTTCTGTGGGGTTGACCCCGTCACCTGTTCTGTGGGGTTGACCCCGTCACCTTTCCTGTTCTGTGGGGTTGACCCCGTCACCTTTCCTGTTCTGTGGGGTTGACCCCGTCACCTTTCCTGTTCTGTGGGGTTGACCCCGTCACCTTTCCTGTTCTGTGGGGTTGACCCCGTCACCTTTCCTGTTCTGTGGGGTTGACCCCGTCACCTTTCCTGTTCTGTGGGGTTGACCCCGTCACCTTTCCTGTTCTGTGGGGTTGACCCCGTCACCTTTTCTGTTCTGTGGGGTTGACCCGTCACCTTTTCTGGATGTGTGAAAAGAATAAATCACTTCAGCCTGTTCAAACGTGACCTGTTTAATGTGTCTTGTGTGTGTAGGCGGAGTGTGAGCTGGCTCTCTCCAGGAAGATGGCGGAGTGGAAGCCCTGGGAGCCACTGGTGGAAGAAGCTCCTCCCAACCAATGGAAATGGCCTATCTAGGCCCCTCATCAGTGTTCTGCTGTGTGATTGGTCGTGCCCCCCCCCCCGCTTCCCAACAGTTGTGTACAAATAAAAATGGTGGAAATATTTTCCCACAAATATCCTAACATGACCTTTGTTCACCCTTCAGGAACAGATTATTGATCTGAGGAGAAGTCAAGGCAGCAGGATTTAAACCCCGTCTTTATTATGCATACATCAAATAATATCCTTCACCAACATGAAATCAATTTGATGGGAAGAGATTTCAACCTCATGTTCTTCATCAAGCTAAAGCCCCACCCTAAGTCTTCACCTGAGCCGTTATAAACTAACGCGCCAAATCAGTACTGGAATGTACCACGTGGAAGCAGGTCAAACACTTTCGGCAACCACCTAGGAAGTGGCGCTTGTGGCCCGCTGTAACAGCTGGAGCATTATGGGATAGATGGGCGCAAACTCCTTCCCCTGTCGGGTCCTCACCGACTGGACGTAGGCCTCCAGCGCCCCCCTGAGGAGTGGAAAGACATCAGAGTGGCTTTAACCTCTAGAGGGCTCCCTCTAGAGGTTAAAGGTACACCACTGCAGCATTACCTGCTGACTGAGGACAGCTCAGTGAACTGAGGGGTGTTTACAATTTAGGGCATCTAGCAGATCTATCTTACAATAAGCATAGAACCAAGCTAGATTAACCCATTCCCTTGGGTAAGATATTACATAAACCAAGTGCGTACATTAACACGCACCTGTGTTAATACATGTTCTGCATCAACAAACACAACCTGAGACTTCATAAAGGGTTTCGCTGTGGTTCAGACCAGCAGAAGGAGCTAAACGTGTTGGCCACCAGAGGGCGCTGTGGGCCTGTACTGCGGACAGCTGAAGTTCTGTCTGTAGACGAGAGCACATCATGCCTCTCAGGTGAGACGTACCTGATGAGGGTGAGACGGTCTCTCTCTGAGGGATGGTCGTCCAGCCATTGGGAGTACCGGGCGATGGACCACTCAGCGCGCTGAGGAGACAAACACACACCTCAGGTTAAACACACCCACACAACAGGTTTAACACGCACACACCTACCCAGGTTTAACCCAATCTCACACACACCCATTTAAACACATGTCCCGTCTGGAGGCTGGGGAGAGACGGCACTACATGAATATTCTGCTCGATCCAATCCCACCTCACAATGAGTTCACTGACGCCTGACTGAACCTCATTTCACATGACAAAAGAATCCGTCACACGCCGTCGTGGCCATAGAAGAAGAGGTTAATTGGTAGTAAAATAACTAAAGGCCCTTCTCTTTAGATAAGAGCGTTTTGTACCGAGCAGGACCTGCTGGTGCCTCCTGACTCGCTCACACACCACCGGGACGCTGCGTTGTCACGGTAACCACACCCGTGAGCGCCGAAATGGTTCTGGTATATAAAGGCATGGGGTTTGTGTAAGTATGTGTATATGCGTTTGTATACTGTGTGTGTGTGACTGTGTGTGCATGTTCGTGTGGTTGTGTGTGAGCGTGCATGGTGTGTGTGCGTGCATGCGGTCATGTGTGTGCGCTCTTGTGTGTGTGTGTGTGCGTGCGGTTGTGTGTGTACCTGGTGGGGGGACCTGAGCTCCCCGGGAGCTCTGGAGAACAGGAAGCTGAGCAGGGTGCTGTAGGGGATGAGCTCCCCCACCACCGCACTGCTGGAGATCAGCTCAGAGGTCTGGAACAGCAGGGGTCTGCGGACACGGACACACACACACATGTTTAACACATCTCCATAAATACACACACAAACACGCCATACACACACACACATATATATATATATATATATATATATATATATATAAATACACACAAACACATATATATATATATATATATAAACAAAAACACACACATACATATTTAACACATCTCCATACACACACAAACCCACACACATCCATATATATATACTAGGGGTGGGCACCTCAACAATTCGATTCTGAAGCGATTATCGATGCAACAATATTTTTTTATGTACATTTCCATTGGTGATTTTCAAAAATATATATATACATCTGGGTTTGCTACTCAGAGTTTGCTAATCACTTCCTACTTTTGTGATGATCATTAAGGACATCAACAGATTAATTAACTTACCGCTATCTAATATTTCATAAGAGAGAAAGCATTTGTCGCAAATATGACTTTCTATGAACAATGCAATAATCAATGCAGCTTGCATTATAACACAATATGGAAGCATGCAAAAAATAGGTTTCAGTTTTTTTTTTTTCTAATCTTTCTTTTCTATGTCATTAAAGGAAAAGCTGCTCCTGAATTAGAAGGAGTTCTTGTGTCTGGCTGTGAGTTTGCGTGCATGCTATGCGTAGGCTGAATCGCAATCGTGTCAAGACGAATCAGATTGGCCAATACACACTGAAGATAAATTCAATCACTTATCATTTTAAAATTACAAAAATGATCCCTCTCTGGCAAACAGAATGTTGCAGCAGGCAAAATAAATAAATAATAATAATATATATACATTTATCTGCATCGAGACAGAATCGTTCTAGCGTGAATCGCGATACATCGAAGAATCTATTATTTTTCCCACCCCTAATATATACACACACACACATATATATATATATATATATATATATATATATAAACATACAAAAGCATACACACACCCACACACAGACACAAATTACACCTACAGAAAAAGCACCCTAACACATTTTCCAAAAATATAAAGTTTCCCTCCCCCCCCCCCCCACAATAAGACCCTCACACACACCCAGGGAGGCTGTTCCCACCCACCTGAAGGAGCGCAGCATGCGGTAGGGCTTCCCCAGGTCAGAGACCCTCCGGCACAGGGGGGCTACCGTCAGCTCCATCTGGGGACACACACACACACACACACACACACACACACACACACACACACACACACACACACACACACACACACACACACACACACACACACACACACACACACACACACACACACACAGGTGGAGGTGAGGTTAGGGTACAGGCTCCGTAAGGTGGAGGAGATGGAGGAGGAGAAGGAGGAGCAGAGAAGGAGAAGTGGAGGAGGGAGGTGGAGGAGTGGTGGAGTGGAGCAGGGATAGAGGAGGAGGAGGAGGAGGAGGAGAGGTGGAGGAGTAGAGAAGCAGAAGTGGAGGTGGTGGAGGTGGAAGAGTAGAGACGGAGAAGTGGAGGTAGTGGAGGTAGTGGAGGAGTAGAGATGGAGAAGTGGAGGTAGTGGAGGTGGTGGAGGTGGAGGTCCTTCTCACCTGGGCGAAGTCAGCAGCCAGCCTCATCTTGCCGCCCTCGCCCAGCGGGCGCAGCAGGGAGGCGTGGCGCAGGAAGAGCAGCAGGGCGCGCTGCGCGATGCTCTCCGTGCGGCCGTAGATGAAGTCCAGGCACTGGAAGTGCTGGAAGTAGTCGGCCACGGAGCGCGACACGAAGCCCTGCAGCTCCCGCATGTACAGGGAGCAGGGCACCTCGGGGCGATGGCCGCTGGACAGGGGGCTGGGGGGGGGCACGGACACAGACACAGGCACACACACATACACACATACATATGCACACACACACTCACACAGATACACAAAGATAGACACATACATATACACAGGCACACACACACATAGACACACTCACACAGATACACACATGCACAGACACACAGACGTATACACACATACATAGACACGTGCACACACACACACACACATATCCACCCACACACAGATACACACATGCACAGACACACACACACATACAGACATACACATGTACACACGCACGCATGCTCACACACAGACACATTCATGCATACAGACACACAGACATGCACAGACACACATTCACAAAATTAGAAACTGAATTGTCAGAACCGATTGGAGAAGTTGAACTGAATCTGACACGATAAATGCTAGCATGAGGATCTGTTTTGTGGTAGTGTGTGTGTATGTTTCTGTGTGTGTGTTTGCGTGCTAGCCAGTGTGTGTGTGTGTGTGTGTGTGTGTGTGTGTGTGTGTGTGTGTGTGTGACTGTGTGTGTGTGTGTGTGTGTGACTGTGACTGTGTGTGTGTGTGTGTGTGACTGTGTGTGACTGTGTGTGACTGTGTGTGTGTGTGTGTGTGTGTGTGTGTGTGTGTGTGTGTTCCCGACCCAGAGAAGTCCTCCTGGTGCATGGTGATGATGATGGCCTCCAGGGAGTCACTGACCGACTGGAGGAGGGGCTCCACCGCCGCCGCCATCAGGACCTGCACCCCCTGACACACACACACACACACACAGTAGATACACACACACACAGTAGATACACACACACACACACACGTATATACACATAGACACACACACACATATACACATAGACACACACACACACGTATATACACACAGACACAGTAGTTACACACACACACACACACACACACACACACACACACACACACACACACACACACACAGTAGGTTAGAAACACGTGACGTTACCACGGACAACACACGAGATGTCCTGCATGTCGCTTTGTTACCATGACGACCATCATCCTGCCATCGACTGAACTCACACAACATGCAGGAAATAACGACCATGTTAAAACCTTGATGGATGAACCTGATTGGCTCAGCGGGCAGTGATGCCAGCACAGGTGCGGTCAGATCTCAGGGTTTAATAACTTAAAAGTTAAACTTCAAGTTAGGTTTTTATAACCCGGGTTTGGGGCTTCTTTGACTACTATCCAGAACTGATTAATGATCATTTGTCCCCCGCACACAGCTCCTCATAACGAGAAACAAAACCAAAACCACGCACGCTCTGATTGGCTAGCAGCCATGCAAGGCGACAGCCAGCTCTTCTGGAGCAGTCAGGGGGAGGTGTCTTGCTCAGGGACACCTCGACACTCAGCTAGAAGGGAGCTGGGGATCGAACTAGTAGTCACATTCTGGTTCCACCATCGCTCTAGCATGTTAACACTACAAACCCCTCAGTGGTATTAACATGTACTCTTGTAGTGGTGTTAACATCATCTTAAGATTGCACTTTATACTTAACATTATATATTCCTATTGGTATTAACATATAGTCCTCTAGTGGTATTAACATAACATAACCCTCCTCCACAGTAGACATAACATTAATGGGCTTTAATTAACGCTTAAGTTCTGTTAACTTGACCGTCCATCCCCGTGACGACACTCATCACCTCAGGCCCTCTAACCACTGCACAGCACCGTCATACACACACGATATATACATCATCATAACACGGTACCTGTCCCCCCCACTCTCAGTGTGTGGTGGGCGGCTGCAACGCCACCTTCGCCTCCCAGGGGGGGCTGGCGCGCAACGTGAGGAATGCTAACAGGGGAGCCTACTTGTAGATGCTAACAATGCTAACAGGTGCCCCTACCTCTAGTCAACAAGAAGAAGTCATGTGACCGTGCCGGGGCCTATGGGACATCCTTGTTGCCACGGTAACTCTCCGGGTCAGATGTAAATATCTATCGGAGGATCTCAGCATTCTGAGAGGACGGATTGAAGCACGAACTGAGCTGCGTGTGTGTGTGTGTGTGTGTGTGTCCCAGTCTATGTGTGTGTACATCTAAATGCACAGAGCCGTGCCATGAGTCTGATGCTCTAATCATCCAATCTGCTGCAAGATCAATGGACACACTGTGTGTGTG
>NC_082385.1:4551872-4568924 GCF_031168955.1 Gadus macrocephalus | reverse complement strand
ACAGCGTGTGTGTGTGTGTGTACAACACGTGTGCGTCTGTACTCACTCATTTACATGAACACAGCGTGCACGTGTGTGTGTGTGTGTGTGTGTGTGTGTGTGTGTGTGTGTGTGTGTGTGTGTGTGTGTGTGTGTGTGTGTTTGTGTGCGTGCGTGCGTGTAATCACTCGTTATGAACACAGCGTGCACGTGTGGGTGTGTGTGTGAGTGTGTAATCAATCATGCACGTGTGTGGTCACTAATTCATATCCACGTAGCCCGTTCAGTGCGAGAGCGATGTGGTTCTCAGGTGATGAGGAGCAGAGTGAAGAGCAGAGAGTACATGCACACGCACACACACCAGCACGCATTCACATGCGCACGCACACACACATGAGTAGCATGCGCACGCACAAACGCAGACACGCTGGCTCACATGCACACACTCACACGTGCAGCACACTCACTTACTCACGCACACAAACATGCACTCACACACACTAACACACACACACACACAAAGCCCTATGATAATTCAGAACACGCGATTGTTATCACTATACAATGAACCTTCTGAATGAACATAACTCTATTCACTTGAACCTCTTGGGAGATTATACCATCAGATTAGTCTGTCTCTATTCACTAGTCTAGTTAGTGAATTTATCTCATGAAACAAGCTCTATTCAAAATAGTCTAGTGAGTGAATCTATCTTATGAATCAAGCTCTAGTCAATAGAGTCTGGTGAGTGAATCTATCTATACAATTAATCTAGGGTACATTTAAGCAGCAAAAACAAAAGCCTTTCAATTGCTGAAATAACAAGATAAACCGATATGAAACTGTACTCTTCATATCCGACGTTTGACTGTCAATAACAAGTACTTAATTATTCATAGTGAAGATAGTGAACAAGATGGATCAGCTACACAGACCATGCTAACGGCTGTAGCGGCCTATTGTAGCTACACAGACGGGGCTAACGGCTGTAGCGGCCTAGCGTAGCTATACAGACAACACTAACTACTGTAGCGGGCTAGCGTCAGCTACACAGACCGGGCTAACGACTGTAGCGGCCTAGCGTTAGCTACACAGACCGGGCTAACGACTGTAGCGGCCTAGCGTTAGCTACACAGACCGAGCTAACGACTGTAGCGGCCTAGCGTAGCATTTTCACATCTAAAAAAAGATTTCCTGAGATGCACGACAATCTACTGACAACTAACCTTTTAACACACACACACACACACACACACACAGAAGAAGAAGATGAAGAGATAACAGCAGAGGCGGCTGTGATGTTCCCCGTCGCCTCCTGTTGGTTAACCAGTTGTAACCCATAGTTACCGCCCTCCTTCCCCCCTCAGGTCCGTAACACGCGAGGCGATGGGTGGGGGCCAGGCGTAACCGTTGGCGACAGCCGCCTGGCCGAGATGATGTCACCGTCTGCATGGACCCATTGTCTCTCCATCGGAGGCGCGGGGAAGCGGTGAAGGTCAGACGGGGTCACGCCCACTGCCCCAGCAAGGGCCCCCCCACCCCCCCCCCCCGCCGGTGACCCCTACCGGGCGCTCTGACCTTGGGTTCAGGTGCTTACCTCAGAGGACATCCAGGGAGGCAGAACACAGAACACACTGCTCCACAGATCCAGGTTCTCTCTCGGTGTCTCCGTGGAGCGACGCCCGGGAGACTACGAGATACGGTGGATTATAACGTGGAGCTCAGGCTTTGGGACGAGGAGGAGGAGGAGGACGGCCGAGGAATAGGTGGATAAATAAAGGATGACTGAGCCGGTCTTCATATCTCGGTGCTGAGGGAAAGCTGACAGAGAGAGGGGGGAGAGACGACAGAGAGAGGGGGGAGAGAGGGGGGAGAGACGACAGAGAGAGGGGGGAGAGACGAGGGAGAGGCGACAGAGAGAGGGGGGAGAGAGGGGGGAGAGCTGACGGAGCGAGGGGGGAGAGCTGACAGAAAGAGGACGGAGAGAGGACAGAGAGAGAAGGGAGAGAGAAGGGAGAGACGACAGAGAGACGACAGAGAGAGAAGGGAGAGAGAAGGGAGAGAGGGGGGAGATAGGACAGAGAGCTGATGGAGAAAGGAAGGAGAGACAAGAGAGAGGGGAGGGAGAGCCGACAGAGAGAGGAGGGAGAGACGACAGAGGGACGACAGAGAGAGGAGGGAGAGACGGCAGAGAGAGGGGGGAGAGACGAGGGAGAGACGACCGAGAGAGGAGGCAGAGAGGACAGAGAGCTGACGGAGGGGGACACACTGGAGGCCTCAGGCCTGGGCGTAAGGGGACAACAGCGGGACACAGCAGCTAATGAAGGAGAGCATTGATCCGGTTGTACAACAGCCCTGGAGAGGAGGGAGGGAGGGAGGGAGGGAGGGACCGGTCTCAGTGTTCTCACTAATTCACAATCAGCTCTCACCCCCACCCTCTTGTCCTTGTCTGGCGGAGACCAGAGGTGGAGGAAAACACATCAGCCCAGTCCTTGCTGTGGACTTAGTCGACTGGATTAGGAGTAGGAGGGGACCCGGAGGAACACCCCCAGCCCTGGGTCTAACCCCGACCACCCCGGGTACAAAGGGTCCTCACCAGGATGGCGGGGTCGGGTCCGGCTGGCTGAGCTGGGACTCGGGAGAGCAGTCCACTGGGATGGGGGGTGAGTTCAACACAGTAAACACCTTTAAGCCCCTCCTGGAACATCGCATCCCCCAGATCATCCA
The DNA here is from genome assembly GCF_031168955.1 of Gadus macrocephalus. Taxonomy (NCBI): domain Eukaryota; kingdom Metazoa; phylum Chordata; class Actinopteri; order Gadiformes; family Gadidae; genus Gadus; species Gadus macrocephalus. The sequence continues at coordinate 4,566,217 of NC_082385.1, read as the reverse complement.
TCAGGACGATCCACCGTATATATACACACCGCACACAACGCATATGTTTACATGGGACGAACAGGAACTGAGGAGTTCCGACTTTAAAAAAAAAAGAGCTGCGAGGTTATCAAAATAGACGCTCCATATTTAGCTGTTTGCTCAAATATTGAATGTGTTTTACTCCAACGTGTGGAGATGTAGAGATTCTACATCTCCACCGCTGGAACCTGTCCAGTGCCTACAGCTCTCTAGAAGGCCATGTATTCCCCAGGTCTGGACTGAAGGCCTAACAAAGGTTTAGCCGTTGTGTACATTCCCCTCAGCGGCCCGCGGGTCTCCGTAGTTAGGGGAAAGCCGAGCTCCCCAGAGTTAGTGTACAGGCCAGGGCTTGAGGGTGGGTCTGTGCTATTCGGAACCCCACGGATGGAAAGTCACCCCTGTTTGGCCCCCCATCATCTTTACAACGAGTAACAACGATAACCCTGAAGCAATCCTACAAATCGAATCTCATAACCAAGCCCGACACATGCATTCAAAGTCTGCTCTTGACTAAAACTATTAAGACAAGCAGTGTTACCAGGGATACAAAGAGACACCGATGTGAATGTGTGTCTTAGTAGTCACCAACAGGCGACACCAACGATCACCGATGTTGTATCCGACTTGTCAAACATTATTCAACCTGTGACTGAAGAGGTGCATGCTGCAGCCAAGGCTCGCTCTGCCTTGGCTCCTTGCTGATGTGTCCTGTCCCCACACCGACCTGCTCTCCCCAGCACTCCAGCGCCACTGAGGATGATGCACATCTCCCCGGTGCTGAGCTTAGCAGCCACCATGAGCAACCTGACCGTCTTGGACACTGGGGAAGACGACACCAGCGCAGACATGGACGTCTACCCACTCAGCTTCCAAGTACGTCCGCATCACAGTGACTAATATGAACGGATAGGCCAGGTTGAGATCAGGCAGGGTGAGGTTTGTATAAGGATTCGAATCGGTTGTCGTCTGAGCTTAATGTTCTACTTACAACGTATGACCACTGCTACGAAATGCACTTTTATCAAAGAAGCAAGCGTACGCGCTGAAACTCAGGAAGTGCCTGGAGGAGGTAATGGAACAGCTTCTGCTTATTATTCGTACGTCTTGGTTCGTGATGATCAGAATCAGATGGTTGACTCACAACACTTTCTGAACCGGTTACCTGTCACCAACCCTGACTGAACACCGTGCGCCCCCCCCCCCAGGTCGCCCTGACCAGCCTCCTGATCCTGGAGATGGTGCTGGGCCTGAGCTCCAACCTCACCGTGCTGGTGCTGTACTGCATGAAGCAGAACCTGGTCAGCTCCGTCTCCAACATCGTCACCATGAACCTGCACGTGCTCGATGTGCTGGTGAGTCCCAGCGCCGCCCCCTAACCCCTCAATATGTGTGTGGTTTCTTTCACATAAAAGGTCCCATATTATACCAACCGGTGTAGCCATTATAAGAACGTTTTGAAAATCGGCATCTAGTGACATCACAAGCGGGCGTGTCCACCTAGATGTGTGCTGGATAGATCAGTCTACCAGCCTACCCAGTGGCATGTAGCGAACGCTCACTCCTGGTTGTATAATATGGGACCTTTAACGACGTTCCCGGCCTGGCTCCTCCCCCCCCCCCCCCCCCTCCAGGTGTGCGTGGGCTGCATCCCGCTGACGGCCGTGGTGATCCTGCTGCCCCTGGAGTCGGACGCCGCCCTGCTCAGCTGCTTCCACGAGGCCTGCGTCTCCTTCGCCAGCGTGGCCACGGCCGCCAACGTGCTGGCCATCACGGTGGACCGCTACGACATCTCCGTGCGGCCCGCCAACCGCATGCTGACCATGGGCCGCGTGGTGGCCCTGCTGGCCTTCATCTGGGCCCTGTCCGGCCTCAGCTTCCTGGTGCCCTTCGTGGAGGTGGGCTTCTTCAGCCAGGCCGGGGCGGACCCGTTGAACCGGACCGCCGCCGCCGCCGCCGCCGCCGTCGCCGCCGTCAGCGGGACGGCCCACGCCAACGAGTACTCGACCGAGCCCGGCCTGTACTACCACCTGCTGGCCCAGATCCCCATCTTCTTCTTCACGGCGCTCGTCATGCTGGTCACCTACTACAAGATCCTGCAGGCGCTCAACATCCGCATCGGCACGCGCTTCCAGCACAACCCGCCCAAGAAGAAGCCGCCGCCGAGGAAGAAGGCCATCTCCATGACGACCCCGCCGCCACCGGCGGCGGCGGCGGCAGGTGCGGGTGCGGGTGCGGGGGCGGCGGCCGAGTCCACGGACGGCGCGTCGCAGAGCAGCACGGGGGTCCGAGGGGGCTCCGGCGCCACCATGGGCATGAGGGCCTCCGTGTCGGTCATCATCGCCCTGCGGAGGGCCGTGAAGCGGCACCGCGAGCGGCGGGAGCGCCAGCGGAGGGTCTTCAAGATGTCCCTGCTGATCATCTCCACCTTCCTGCTGTGTTGGACGCCCATCACGGTGCTCAACACCGTCATCCTCAGCGCGGGCCCCAGTGGCTTCACGGCGCGCCTGCGGCTGGCCTTCCTGGTCATGGCCTACGGCACCACCATCTTCCACCCGCTGCTCTACGCCTTCACGCGCCAGAAGTTCCAGAAGGTGCTCAAGAGCAAGATGAAGAAGAGGGTGGTGTCCGTGGTGGAGGCCGACCCCACCCCCAACGTGGTCATCCACAACTCCTGGATCGACCCCAAGAGGAACAAGAAGGTCACCTTCGAGGACGCAGAGGCCCGACAGAAGTGTCTCTCCTCGGAGAACGTTGAGTAACTCTGGCTTGGAATATGTTTCCGGGGGAACGAGGAACGTTACGGAATACGGTGACTGATCCGTAGAGACTCCCGGGCTTCCGAGGAGGAGGGGCAAAATTCCTTTAAAAAAAAACGTGGTTGCAAAAAAAAAAGGCTTCCAGGTGTAAACAAAACGTTATCTTGAGTTCTCGTTTGTCGTAGGGTAAGCTTGCGAGATGCTCCGGGGAAGCGTTCGATGAGGGAGATCTCGCCCAGAAGATCCACTCTGAACCGGGGCTGGCATCAGTTGCTTGTGTAGATGTTTGAGACATACTTTTGCAGCAATAAACTGAGCTGAATTCTGTATTAAATAGTACCGCGATTAAAAGAACAATAGGCTATATCCGGGCTTCACAGCTCATTTAGGGAGATAATGAGTGTTTATCAGTGGTGTTATGGGTTGGCGTCAGCACCACTACAGTAAGGAACCTTTACTCTAAACTGCAGTGATGTCTGTTCTTCGGTTTTTCCTAAATGAGTCCAATGTGTGTAACAGATGTACAGTTCTTGAACTCATTAATAGTATTTAATAGTACGTGTCCACTTTTTGTATTGAATGAGGATAAAAAGGTGCACTCAGTGGCAGCGTCCCAGCAGACATGTTTGGCCAGTGATAGAGACATGTGAAGTCTATTTCCAAACAGCTCTCAGTAGGGACTCCCTCTCCATCTGTCAGGTGATCACATCAACACATAACACTTTGCTTCTCCTAGGCATCGTTTCAGTCGCCATGATTCTTTCTTTCATGAGGAGAAGGCTATGTACCTATTTGTGTTCCATAGAGGCCTGACAGGCCAGAGACACGCCAGAAACCTCAGGCTTTGTTCTTTGCTATCAGAGGTAACCGTTAGTTAAGGGTAAATTAGATGAGCTCAGATACACGAGCACGGAGGCTCAGATGTAACTATATGCTGGAGGGTTTGAGAGTGGCTCTCTCGCAGGCTTTCACCCAGACCAAGAAGGTCCTGCCCGTGAGTTGCATAATGATGAGAGAGTGCAGAACATTTCAGAAAGGTCAAAGGGTCAAAGGCACGACCCCGTCCGCTATGATTAACGTCACTCGGACATGTGAACCTAAACTAGGTTCATGGTCAAAATCAAAAAACGGAATATCTGAAAGGCGCTGAAAATGAGTCAGCAACACTGAGGCAGAATTTTTTTTTCAACGGGGACGTGAACTTTGTGATAACATGCCGATTAACTCGTATGAATATTGTGAAAATGTTCCATAGAAATGTACGGTTTATTTGAACACATTATCCACGTTGTCATGGGAGTAAAGAAACACAACAAAACCCTGCATCCTGATTCCTTCTGTGAAACGAAAGTAGAAGGTCTCACTGCAGTGCAGTACGCACACACAACACAGAGAGAGACCAGCAGGGCTCAGAGAGAGAGAGAGAGAGAGTCCTGGGCTGGACTGATTGCCACAGCGGGGGTGGGGGGGGGATATGCCTCCTGGTCGCCCAGATCAATCCCCTCTCAGGGCACACCATGTCCTCATAGTAAATTTTTAAATGGACTGCATTTATACAGCACTTTTTCCTAACCCGGGCTACCCAAAGCCGTGTACAATATTGCCTACCATTCACCTCCTCATGCACCCGCCCATGCACCCGTTCACACAGCGACGGCGACATCAACCATGCAAGGCGACAGCCAGCGCGTCGGGAACAGGGAGGGAGAGGCGTCTCGCTCGGGGACAACCTCTACGCTCCAGGAGGAGGAGGAGCCGGGGGATCGAACTAGCGACCTTCCGGTGAACGGCCGGGCCGACACGCTCTTCCTCCGGAGCCGCGTTGCCGCCCCGGTCGCGAAGGGATCATAACGCGGGGCACGTCCTCCTGAGAGCGTTCTCTAACGAGTGGGCCGCTCTAGATCAGCCCGATGAGAGGCACTCGAGTCTTATCTGCCCCGGGCTGACCTTCGGCTGGGGTCTTTATTAGGACCGGGCAGCGGTCACTGCGGGCACTGCCCAACGCCAGGCGGCCGGGCCCTGGCGTTTGTTCATGGAACCAAGAGCCAAGTCGTTAACAATCGCTACGATAACCCATAGCCAACACAGATAGCTAGGATAAGACGCTACACAATGCTAAGTACTGCTTTTAAGTGCCAGGACGTACAAACATAGAATAAGCGTGTACATTTTGTTCCAGGACATACAACTTAAAAGTAGTGCGTACATTAATTGCCAGGACGTACAACATACAATAAGTACGTAAGAGGGGTGGTAGCGGTAAGGGGGGGGGGGGGGGGGGAGCTCCCTCTGGGCAGCGGGGGTCCGGACGGAGGCGTCCCGAGAGACGGGTTAACTTCTGGGATACTTATAGTGTAACGCAGCGGTGTGTGTGCCCTACTTCATACACAGCATCGTGAACGCTCACGTGACGACGCAGACCGGCCAGCACAAAGTGGGTGTGGGCCGTTACCATGGGAATGACAGCCCCCCCCCCCTCCTCCTTAGAACTCACCGCTTAGAGTTCAGGATCGAGCTGAAACAGGTTTCACGTTCCCTCCCTCCAAGATGAAGAAAGGCAACACAGTGTGTGTGTGTGTGTGTGTGTGTGTGTGTACTACAAAAAAGGCAGAATGATTGCTTTGTGCACCACACGCTTAATGGACACACACACACACACACACACACACACACACACACACACACACACACACACACACACACAGCGGGAGCTGGGTTAAAACACTGGTCTCGTCGAGCCCTGCTGTCGCGCTCCACTGGCGGGCAATAAACCAAAAGCTAACGTCGCGATAGCACGGAGATAGCCGCTAGCTGTGACACAGCACTCATCAATAGCGCTTTTTTCCGACGGAAGGTCAGGGCGCCCTCGGCGGGGCCGTCCACCAGCCCTGCCAAGGAAGTTGGGGCGCCCGGGAACACTTCATAACAAGCCCTGTCCTTGGAGGAGGAGAGGGGATCGAGCTATTTACAGAATGCAGCTTTATGCTGCACACGCTTGGTGGAGGGGGGGGGGGGGGGGTGATTTATAAAACACCTGCAGTGCACTGCACTGCGTTTCTGAGGAGGTGTGGTGTGGGGTGGATGCATAGGGTGGAGGTAGGGTGGAGGTAGGGTGGGGGTGTGGTGGTATAGGGTGGAGGTAGGGTGGGGGTGTGGTGGTATAGGGTGGAGTTAGGGGGGAGGTGTGGAGGTATAGGGTGGAGTTAGGGGGGAGGTGTGGAGGTATAGGGTGGAGTTAGGGTGGAGGTGTGGAGGTATAGGGTGGAGTTAGGGTGGAGGTGGGATGGAAGTAGGGTAGAGGTATAGGGTGGAGTTAAGGTGGAGGTATAGGGTGGAGTTAAGGTGGAGGTATAGGGTGGAGTTAAGGTGGAGGTATAGGGTGGAGTTAAGGTGGAGGTATAGGGTGGAGGTATAGGGTGGAGTTAAGGTGGAGGTATAGGGTGGAGGTATAGGGTGGAGTTAAGGTGGAGGTATAGGGTGGAGGTATAGGGTGGAGTTAAGGTGGAGGTATAGGGTGGAGGTATAGGGTGGAGGTTAGGGTGGAGGTACAGGGTGGAGATATAGGGTGGAGGTACAGGGTGGAGGTACAGGGTGGAGGTATAGGCTGGAGTTAGGTTGGAGGTATGCAGAGTTAGGTGGAGTTTAGGTGGGGGTGGACGGTGGTCAGGTGGGTGGTCTCGGGGGGCCCCCCCCCCCTCAACCCCACTTTACCACAATAACAAACAACCGGTCAAACACAGTCTGAACCCGGGTGAACTCCCGGCGGACGCGTTGTTGCCACGGCTACAAGCGGTGTGTAATCCACCCTGTTAACAGCGAGTTATCCGACCCGCTGTGGTACAGTGGGACAGCCGAGAGCGGCGTCGTAACGGACATCACCCGCTCGCCGGCGGCGGCGCGGCAGCCGCTGAGCCCACCTCGTCACCGCACCGTTGTTTAACGCACGTTTGTTCGTCACACCGAACAGATGCATTATTAACAGAGACCGGTGGAACCTGACCCCCGTTCACCAGACCTCAGGTTCATAGTCATACCTCGGACCCCCACGCAGCGGTCCGGACCAGCACACGTGTGTGTGTGTGTGTGTGTGTGTGTGTGTGTGTGTGTGTGTGTGTGTGTGTGTGTGTGTGTGTGTGTGTGTGTGTGTGTGTGGGGGGGGGGGGAGGGGGGAGGAGCTCTGGTTCCTACCCAGTTCGTTGAGGCTCTGGGCTGCCTTGGTGATCTCCCGGCTGCCCGCCTGCAGCTGGGCCTGGAGCCGCTTGCTGAGGAACAGGATGCGGATGATCCTCCGCAGCAGGTCACAGGCCACCTGGGGGGGACAGGGGGACACTTAGACCTGGACCAGCACTTAGACCTGGACCAGCACTTAGACCTGGACCAGCACTCAGAACTGGACCAGGGACACTCAGACCTGGACCAGGCACACTCAGACCTGGACCAGGGACACTCAGACCTGGACTAGGGCTGGGATAAACGATAATTTTTTAAACGATTAATCTAGCGATTATTTTTTCGATGCATCGATTCATCTAACGATTCATTTTTTCAGTCCGATTCGATTTCGATTCGATTCGATTCTCGATTATCTCCCCATTAATTGACTAATAGCAATTTATACATGTTGATTTACATATCTGAATTCCTTAACATTTCAATACATGTTTATTGCCTTTAAATTCCAAAATAAAAGTGCAAAGTAATGCATTCTTAGAATTCTACGGTGCTCAGTCATCTGCAGCTGCTACCGGGTGACGCCTCTTCAGGAGCTGGTGAATTGCCGTGGTGCTAGAATGGAAAGTCATCTCCATTTTGCAAAGACGACATATCACGGAATCATTTCATTTCACATTAAAGAATTCCCATACTTTAGAGGAACGAGTGCGTGGCGCCTTGCACTCATGAAAGTCTGAGGAGCCACTCGCGTTGCAACTACGCTCCGGCGCCGCCCATCCTTTTTTTTTTTTTTTTTTAATCGACGCGCATTTTTCGCGTCGACGTAATTTATGCGTCAACGTCGTCGATTACGTCGACGCGTCGTCCCAGCCCTAACCTGGACCAGCACTCAGACCTGGACCAGCACTTAGACCTGGACCAGCACTTAGACCTGGACCAGCACTTAGACCAGGACCAGGGACACTCAGACCTGGACCAACCATTAGACCAGGACCAGAGTCATTCAGAACAGGACCAGCACTCAGACCTGGACCAGGACCAACACTCAGACCTGGACCAGCACTCAGACCAGGACCAGCACTTAGACCAGGACCAGCACTCAGAACTGGACCAGGGACACTCAGACCTGGACCAGGCACACTCAGACCTGGACCAGGGACACTCAGACCTGGACTAGGGCTGGGATAAACGATAATTTTTTAAACGATTAATCTAGCGATTATTTTTTCGATGCATCGATTCATCTAACGATTCATTTTTTCAGTCCGATTCGATTTCGATTCGATTCGATTCTCGATTATCTCCCCATTAATTGACTAATAGCAATTTATACATGTTGATTTACATATCTGAATTCCTTAACATTTCAATACATGTTTATTGCCTTTAAATTCCAAAATAAAAGTGCAAAGTAATGCATTCTTAGAATTCTACGGTGCTCAGTCATCTGCAGCTGCTACCGGGTGACGCCTCTTCAGGAGCTGGTGAATTGCCGTGGTGCTAGAATGGAAAGTCATCTCCATTTTGCAAAGACGACATATCACGGAATCATTTCATTTCACATTAAAGAATTCCCATACTTTAGAGGAACGAGTGCGTGGCGCCTTGCACTCATGAAAGTCTGAGGAGCCACTCGCGTTGCAACTACGCTCCGGCGCCGCCCATCCTTTTTTTTTTTTTTTTTTAATCGACGCGCATTTTTCGCGTCGACGTAATTTATGCGTCAACGTCGTCGATTACGTCGACGCGTCGTCCCAGCCCTAACCTGGACCAGCACTCAGACCTGGACCAGCACTTAGACCTGGACCAGCACTTAGACCTGGACCAGCACTTAGACCAGGACCAGGGACACTCAGACCTGGACCAACCATTAGACCAGGACCAGAGTCATTCAGAACAGGACCAGCACTCAGACCTGGACCAGGACCAACACTCAGACCTGGACCAGCACTCAGACCAGGACCAGCACTTAGACCAGGACCAACACTCAGACCTGGACCAGGGCCAACACTCAGACCTGGACCAGCACACAGACCAGGACCAGGGACACTCAGTGCCGGACCAGATACACACTTGACCGCTGCTACAGTCGCTTATTCACTTTCCTCTCATCGATTCCAGTCGGACGAAGCCACAAACAATAATCCATAAATCCCATTAGTCTGATTATTCAACTAAAAAGAAATAAACGAGTTCCCATCACATTGTCGTTCCACATCCATCAGGGCTCCGGCTGAGAGCCCTCCACAGTGGCGCTGATTCTCTCACAGCACGTTGAACTCTCTAATGGCTGACGGACGAACCTACGACACTCAAGTAACGGCTCCTGAATGTCGCCGACAGCCTCTCTGATGTCTGCTACGCAGGAAGGAAACAAACGGTCAACGGACTGCATTTACGCCGTGCTTTTCTAACCAGTGGCCACTCAAAGCGCTTGACAATACGGCCTCACATTCACCCATTCAGGCACACACCGACGGCGGTGTCGACCACGCAAGGCGACAGCCAGCTCGTCGGGAGCAGTCAGGGTCGAGGTGCCTTGCTCAGGGGACACACAGAGGAGCAGGGGATTGAACTAGCAACCTTCTGGTTACCGGACAACCCGCTCTACCTCCTGAGCCACAGGCCGCCCCTGGGATGGAGACAACCACGAAAGGTTCACTACATCGCTGTGGGTCTACTCCATAACGGACTCCATCGGCTGTTCATTTGCCGCACTGCTTCACTGCAGTGATGAACACTCAGTACAAACTATAGAACCGTTTAAAATAGACTCAACATGACAAACGCAGTGACTGGTGTTCACTTTGTAGAGCTTGATGGCGTGAGCCTCTTCTAGCGGTCGCGGTGAAGGTCTGACTCCCAGAGAGGTGTAAAATAACGGAGGATGGAATGGGACCCATGGCAACCGCGTATCGCTTACATACTGACCGTCTCCGCTCAGCCTCACCCCAGCGGGGGGGGGGGAGGGGAACAGACGGCTCCTCGCTCATATCCAGAAAGGTCAGGTCGCCTTAACACATGGTTCTAGTAAGTGACTCTTATTTTGAAAAGCCCGGTCAGCGCGGCACTCAGACAGACAACCCCTGCTGGGTCACGTCCTCACGGTTCAGATCGGACATATGGACCTCTTCCTGACGCCAGCCACACACACACGTACAGACTCTCACAGACATGCACACACTTAATAAAGAATAGTGCACAAACAGGAAATACTAATGACGATCCTGTTGAACCAGTACGAGCCCATATCTTAGGCCCTACTGCCGCGCTGGTTTACGTCACAGGCTCCGTCCCCCAAACACACAGGGATGCTTGCACGAGCACGCACACACGCACTCACACGTACGCACACGCACGGGCACGCTCCACGCACGAGAACCAGTACGCGCACACACACACACGCGCACGCACACGGACGAGAACGAGCATGAGCACGCACACACACACACACACACGCACAAGCACGAACAAGCACGCACAGGCCGAATCACCCCCACACACGCGGTGCACGCCTTCACCAGCCGACTGTAAACGGAGCGATCGCTCAGCACCAGGGACCGAGTGTGTTATGAAACCATCGCAAACAGACTGGAGGGCCGTCGGTGGCCTGTTTCGCCGGTCGGCACGCGAGCCAAACTGGTTCTCAGTGGTGGCTGGGAATCACATCCAGTACCAACCAAGCTAGTGTTTTACAACCAAGGTGGCCGCCAGCTCAAACAAGGCCTGTCGCAATCATTCCAGGTCACACTACCGCCTCGTTCGCGTCCCTATTCGGGATGACCACATGACTAGGAGGTGCTTTCACAGTCTCAATCTCCCAACGGACCCCCCCCTGCAGCCTGGCGAGAGACCTCACTAAGGCACAGGGATGGGCAGATATTGAAACTACTTGTAGTGGCTAACAACACTATCACCTGGGAGTATAATCGGGGCCCTCCCCCCCCCCCCCGATTATACTCCCCCCCCCCACCCCCCAAGCACCCAGCTTGTACGGGCTGGAGCTCAAGGAGCTGGACCTCACCTGCAGCCTGGCGAGTTGGGTGGTCCGGGCCACGATCTTGTTGTAGGGGTCCACGATCTTAGAGCGCATCCTGGGGTGGGAACAAGCGCACGCTGTGATTGGAGGGCTGGCGCTTTATCAAGGTGTATTTATAGAGGCCCTGGGTGCGTGGAGGAGGGACATACCTGTCAACAGCCCCTTGAAGAGCGTAGATCCTGGACTGCATCATCTGGAGGACCCCTGATGAACAAACGGTAAACGGACGGCATTTATACAGCGCTACTCAATCCCCCACTCAAAGTGCTTTACAATATCGCCTCACGTTCACCCATTCACACACCCAGGGCGGTGTCAGTCTTGCAAGGCGACAGTTAGTGGGGAGGTGCCTTGCTCAGGGACACCTCGACACTCAGTGAGGAGGAGCCGGGGATCGAACCAGCGACCTTCCGGTTACCAGCCGACCCGCTCTACCACCTGAGCCACATGCCGCCCAAACAACAACAACACAAACGCTACTTCTTCTTCTCTACTTCGCTCCAGGGTGAATGTAAGACGTACACATGCTTCCCTCTCTTTCCATCGTTTTCTAGCAAAGCCAAACTCAATAGATAATTCCCTGTTAACGCCGAACAAACCTTTGTTTGTCTTGTTCATATGTAACATTGTGTGGATTTCAATTCGAAATCCTCTTCAAAGTGTTAAAAGTAAAAATAAAAGCCTACAGGAAGTAAAGCTAATTTCAACATGAAGTGAAGCATTGCATTGAGGGCTTTAATTAGGTGAACACCAGTGCCATCTGGTGGTCAGTCAGGAGACATGCAGGTATCATGGTGCATAGCAGGAGACTCACCCTCCAGTGACTCTATCCCAGGGGCCTGGGCCAGCAGATCTTCATGCCTAGCAACCACCTGGCAACCGGGGCAGGAGACAAGATGGAGTCGGTAACAGTGTGATGGTAGGACAAGATGGAGATGTGTGTGTGTGTGTGTGTGTGTGTGTGTGTGTGTGTGTGTGTGTGTGTGTGTGTGTGTGTGTGTGTGTGTGTGTGTGTGCGTGCGCGCGCGCTTGTGTATCAGGCTGTGTGTGTGTCTGTGTGTGAATGCGTACCAGGCTGTGTCTGTGTCTGTATTTGTGCGTGTGTGTGTGTGCGTGCGTGTGCATGTGTGTCTACCTGGCTGTGCAGCTCCCGGTCCAGTTGGCTGATGCCCTGAGCCAGCTTCGCCAGCTGCTCAGTGATGATCGCATGGTGGATGACCTGGGCGGTGTACGTCTTCACGTCAAAGCTCTCCGTCAGGAAGTCCACGTAGCACTCTGCAAACAGGGCGGTTCCGGGAATAAACCAATGTTCAACGCTTCAACAACGAGGAAGGATTCAGGAAACTGACTCTAGTTTTTCCTTAGAAACCCAACAATATGGTGGATCGCCCTCATCCACAAAAAGTACTGACTTCTACTGAGAGAATGGTGCACTACTGAGAGGACGGTGCACTGACGTTACAGGTGCACTTTGTTTTGACATTACATTTAAGACACTTTAACCTATAGTGAAGTACTGGCACTGGGCCACTTTATAGTTTATACTTTTTGTTCTGTATATCCTGTTTGCCTTGTATGTTCTGTATGTTTACTTTAGCATATTTTTGTTTCCCTAAGCACTACTACTATTTTTATTGTATTATGTCCTGTGTCTTCCAGTGCTGGTGTTCTGCAGTAACACAGGGATTTACCCTCCGTGGGATTAATAAAGTTCTATCTATCTATCTATCTATCTATCTACCTGTAAGTCCATTGTAGTGAAGAACGACGTTTTAACCACACACTTCTCATAGTAGAGCCGGTATGTCCTCAACACTAGATGTATTTAGTACTATTAGATGTATTCAGTACAAGATGTATTCAGTACCATTAGATTTATTCAGTACTAGATGTATTCAGTAGTAGTAGTAGTGTCCAGTCTCTCTTTTACGGGGCAAAGAGAGAATGGACGGTGAGCCGCTGTCATCGACCACATTCATATTATTACTATCATAAGTAGTACTGCTAGTATGAATTAAACGTTCCAAACACGTTCCGTTTGGACCGACAACACAGAACAGTATCAAGCACGAAAGGAGAAGAAAAAAGGAACAGAATTACCATCTTTTAAAAGTGAATTCGTGGAAGATTCTTCTGTCGCCTCCATGTTGACGCTTTATCTCCGTGACGTCAGACTCCAGCGATGACATCAGCAGTGCGACTCCAGAGCCTGCAGTGACCGCTACTGACCGCTAGGGGACAGTACCTTGACGACAGAGCCTGAAGTGACCGCTACTGACCGCTAGGGGATAGTACTGGGACTACAGAGCATGCAGTGACCGCTGCTGACCGCTAGGGCTCAGTACTGTGTCTACAGAGCCTGCAGTGACTGCTACTTACCGCTAGAGATCGCCTCTACTCTGGTATATGAAATTGTGTCCTACGCATTTACAAGTATAAATGAATCAATGCCGAAAGAAATTATATTAATTAGGTTGTCATTCTTATTTTATTCCCCATCTTGAATATATCTTTGTTCATGTTATTGACTCCAGTCATTTTATTTACTCACACACACACACACACACACACACACACACACACACACACACACACACACACACACACACACACAAATAAAAGCCTAGCAGTATGCAGTCCTCATAAACTATGTCTTCATCTGACCATCAGCGACTGCTTGACTTATCCATTCATTGATTGATTGATCTTTCTCTGTACTGTGCCTTGAGAGAGCAGTGTTGCGGCTAATGAGTGCTCCCCCTCCCCCCTCTCATAGACAAAGAGCTGTAGAGGCTTTCACTGAGGACCTGACCGGCCCATTAGAATAAAACAGTAGTTTTGGTTTTGTTTGTCACATTTCACATCTTATCGGAAGGCAGAAAGCCAAGTGTAACTATTGAGCCTGACTTAAAGGGCCCCGATTATACTCCCAGGTGATAGTGTTGTTAGCCACTACAAGTAGTTTCAATATCTGCCCATCCCTGTGCCTTAGTGAGGTCTCAAGTGGGCGTGGCCAGTTGAGATCCAGCAAGGTATGCTGGATTAATAGCACTTCCACTGCCACTTGTGATGTCACTAAAACACAGATTTGTCCAAGAGCCCTCGACAACAAACAGGGACGTCACTAGGATTTAGAGGCTTGGAGGGCTTAACCCCTAGCAGTTCCCGAAGTGCTAAATGTTTATATCGCATCTTTAATGTGGTTCTTTAATTCATCATTTATTACAGTAGAGAGTACAGCAGAGCATCTATCAGGGCCTGTTTTCTGGCTCACTCTTTTCTTTACTTGCCTTAAGACCTACTGCTTCCCGCTCCTGAGTCTTCAGGATGTCCTCCTTTTTAAAAATATAAATAAG
>NC_082385.1:4503101-4551772 GCF_031168955.1 Gadus macrocephalus | reverse complement strand
GGAGAGAGAGAAAGGGTGAGAGAGCGACACAATTTTTTTGATGCTGACACACGTGCGCACACACTCACACAGAGACAGTAATAGAAAGTGCGACTGAATTCAGTTTTTAAAAGCAGAGCATAAAGACATCAGAGCAGAGGAAAAGCATTTCACTTCCTGTCAAAACGTGTCTGTGTGAATAAGGATGAGTGTGTGTACGTGTGGATGAGTGTGTGTGTGTGTGTGTGTGTGTGTGTGTGTGTGTGTGTGTGTGTGTGTGTGTGTGTGTGTGTGTGAGGTGTGCATCATAACTACATGGATTATGAATGAAGGACAGGAAGAAGACATTTCAAAGGAAGCCAATCCCAGCTCTACATGTAGAAAGCCACGCCCCGCTCCCCTTCTTCGACCAATCACGTGAGGCTACGGACGGTCAGAGCCAGACCGCCCCGCCCACCCCCTCGACCAATCACGTGAGGCTACGGACTGTCAGAGACAGAGACGGACTGCCCTGCCCACCTCCTCGACCAATCACGTGTGGCTACGGACTGTCAGAGACAGAGACGGACCGCCCCGCCCCCCTCCTCGACCAATCATTTGTGGCTACGGACGGTCAGAGACAGAGACGGACTGCCCTCCCTGCCCACCTCCTCTACCAATCACGTGTGGCTACGGACGGTCAGAGACAGAGGCGGACAGCCCCGCCAACCTTTCCCGACCAATCACGTGCGGGTAGGGACGGACAGAGAATACAAACTAACGCTGGGCAGAGGAAGGAGACGAGGTAGAGAAGAGGTGTGGGAAAAGGCGTTACCACGGCAACGAGCCCCTGATTGAAACGAAGGACATGGTGAAACATGAAATAATGACAGAGGTCCCCTGTACATGAGATTTAAAGCATAGATAATAACCATAATCATAATTATTTCATGGCGCGGCTATTAGCCAGGAAGCAATGGAGGAAGCTCCATGGTTACCCTGTTCAGAAGATCAGAACAGAACGGTTCAGAAGATCACAAAATAACTGGTCAGCCCTCTTAAACACGAGCACTTAATGTCAAACTAAGCCCTATTAGTTGAGGCCGTTGCACAATTCGATGTTTGCTTAAGTCTGCTTTTTAAAGTGGTTTAGGGTTCGGACCAGGTCTGAATATCAAGCAGAGCTCATAAAAGTTAACGCAGAATACTTCCCGCCTCACTGGCTCACAGTCATTAAAGTGACTTATCTGCGGTTAGCCTACAGCATCTTAGCATCGTAGCATCGTAGCATCGTAGCATCTCTGCTAGTAATCCCCAGACCTTCTGGACTGGGAAAAAAAAACAGGTAAAAAAGAAGACGATATATGTCTCTGTCTCAAATTACTACAAAAACAGCCAGAATGTCAGTCACCATGACTACAAACACAGCCTGTATGTGTGGTAGAAATTACTGATTATATTCTATGGTAAACTGTGATTACTATGAGGTCTTTTATACCTAATAGTGGAAAACACACGGTGCCTAGGTGTCTGGGCTTAGAACAGATGGAGCCCCCCCCTAAAAGGAGCAGGGCTATCTTTGGGCTATCTTTGCTGACCATTTGTTGTCTATTTTCTGACCATTCAGGTTAAAATGGATTTATGACTGAATGGAGGCAGACACCTCAAGGAGAAGCTGCTCTGTTTGTGTGTATAAAAAGACACCGCAGTTTGTGAACGACAGTGACTTTGCAAACCTACTCAGGCTGTTGTCGTTGTTGTTTTTCTGCACGATAAAGTCTTTTGTCAATTCTTGCTCCGGACCCCTCGATTTCTTTTGCACTCTCTCTCTTGAATCAGTCTAAGTGTTTTAAATCTCAGTTAATCTCCGTTATATGTCATCAACCATGACTACAAACACAGGCCAGAGTGTCATCACCATGACTACAAGCACAGCCTGGACATCAGTCACCCATGACTACAAACACGGCCTGAACGTCAGTCACCATGACTATAAACACAGCCTGAATGTCCTCACTATGACTAGCTTTCTGCAGGCCGCGAGGCACAGAGTGCATTTAAAGACTTCAGATTATCAGACAAAGGCCTAAGTGAATATTTCCCAAATGGGTGGGAGATGCTGGGATAAGCCTCTCACAATGGCTGTGTGTAGAAGCCCGCGGCATCGAGGGCATTCAGTGCGCCACACAACACCCGCCCATTGTTGCTGGGGAGGATGCTCCCAAATTGCTCCCATTTTGTGATTATGTCGGAGACAGTGAATGGACAGGCGATGGGTTCTCCGGCACGTGAATGGAGGCCATCAGTTGCCAACGGTGACAAGAATGACTCTGTCTTCCCCCCCCCCCTGATCGCTCCATCGCTCTCTGCTTGAATCCTTCCCACTGTCTCCTCTTGGTTTCCTTCTCATCCTTCACTCACTGAGTAAACTCGCCCTTTAATCCTGATTCTCTTACTCTCTCGCTCCCACAGACACATGTATGTACGCATACACACACACACACACACACACACGTGTACGTACGCATACACACACAAACACAAACGTCACTCACACACTTCTAAACACCCCATAATAACCACGCTGGCTTCAACATGTGCCGGCTGTTCTCTTATTGTATTTATTGAATGCAGTAATTGTTTTCTATTTGAACTGCTTTTATTTATTTTCTCTCCCAGATGGTTAATAATTTATTCCCGTATCTGTTCATGTCGTTATCTTGTCCTTGAGGAGGCAAATGAACATTGTCCCGTGAAACCCTTGAAAACACAAAAAAAAATGCAAAAAGTAACACCCTTGAATAAAAAAAGGAATAATAATATCAAAACCTCTCCTGAGGCTCCAGAACTAAAGAGGACGGCGGCTGTGGCCGTGCCGTTCCCCGGCGGGTCTGCTACGCCCCATCTACAACACAGGTTCTCCAAAAAACACAGATTCTACCCGCCACATCTCGCGCCCTTCATGGACTGTTTTCACTCCCTGTCCTTATGTTTCCCTGATTTCCCTCACTCACTCGTTTTCACCAGTCCCTCATTAACATTCCCCTCCTAGTGTATTTAGTCAACGTGTTTCCCCTTCCTCTGTGCCAGTTCGTCTTTGTTCTTTGTATCAAGCTTCCCAGCCTTTTCTGAGTACTAATAACTACGGATCCCGGTTTTCTGATTCCTGCCTGTCTACTCCCCGACTACGCCTTGTTCTTCTCTACAACCGATTTCCCGTGTAACAAACTATTCCCTAGTAAAGACCATTCTTTCTACACAGACTTTTGCCTCCTGAGTCGTGCGTTTGAGTCCTATTTGCCCTGCTGCTGCTCAACCAGCTGTCACACTACCCTGCTTCTACTGAGGTGTGTGGCTGAATCACCGCTGGTAGGAGAAGGAACCGGAATCATTTTGTTCTGATATCAGAGTACAGCCGAGTGCGACGTCTTCACTTTGACGCAGAGAAGAGAACATGCTGGTGTCTGTCCGCAGACGGGTAATACCGTGATGTAAACGTCTCGGTGGGTAGGAAGGGAGACAGGGGAGGAAGGGGACTGGGACTCATCACTGCTGTCGATGACATAAAGGCGGTTTAGTTGGATGGAGCTCAGTCGTTCTCCTTCAACATGTCACAACATCTGTCACAACATCTGTCACATCTGTCAGCGCACTGGAGCCTGGTTATACTGGGACTCGACTTAGCAACCTCTGGATATAAAACCCTGGCAAACTCTGGGTGCGCAGCAGGCAGTGGGGCACCCAGGTATATCACGTGTGCGAAGAGAATGGAGCTAATCATTTGAATTTGGGCTGGACCGGATGGTTTTTATGACGCCACGCCAACACGCACGCGCACACGCAGACTAAAACACACACAGACGCACACACGCGCGCGAGCGAGCGTGTCTCCCCCCCGGGTTACGCCATGTTGGTGGTCCGCCTGGTCTGAAACCAGTCCAGCAGTGATCCCACGTCGAGACGTGGTTAAACAACGTCTCATCATGAGTTTGCTCCATCGTCTCCCCCACTCGTGACCCCCCTGGGGGTCCGTCTGCCGGGGTGCTGTGGAGAGGCAGGGGGTGGCGAGCGGCGGAGCAGAAGCCAGAGAGAGATGACGAACACGGTTACCTGGCAACCGCCTCCGGAGGCGGGGGGGCAGGATGGACGAGCTGGGCAGAACTGACACTACGAAGACACAGAGGGAGGGGGGGGGGGGGGGATCGTGGAGAGGGAAAATCATATTCTGTGAGGATGACGACACAATAATGATGATCATGTGAAAAATAAGGATGAAATAATAAGGATGAAAAATTACAAAACATGAAATCATACGGAGAAGGGAGAGGGTTGTGATTTGAACAAAATGTTTTTTTAACCACAGCATTTGAACTCTCTGCCCCCCGCTGGAAGATGTGTGTCTGTCTGTCTGTCCGTCTCAGTGTTGGTTTGTTAACCGATGACCCTCGGTGGTAGACCCCCCACACTGATGCCCTTTGGACCGGATTGTGTAGGAGCCGTCACCGCAGGAGGCCTTTATTCATATGAATCGCCTCATCTGCCCGCAGCCTCCTCTTTTACTGCTTTAATCAAATCCCAAGCTCACAGCCTCACACTTTGGCATCTCACGTCCCCCTCTCTCTCTCGCCGTCGCTCGCCTGTCTCTCACTGTCTCTCGCTCTAGCTCACACGTCTCTCTTTCCATCTCTCTCTCTCTCTCTCTCTCTCTCTCTCTCTCTCTCTCTCTCAGGATTCTGGGACAGAGCATCAGAGTGAGGGCACAATAAGGGTGGAATAAACCAATCAGAGACTAGTAACACGAGGCCTGGGACTGATTCTGTGTACTAAAAGGACCAAAGTTTGTATGTTCCTCCCTGTGTCCACGTGGACTTCCCCCAACACCGCGAAACACAATTGGTAAATGGCCTGCATTTTTACTGCTGCTTTCCTAAGCGGTGGCCACTCAAAGCGTTTCACAGTATTGCCTCACATTCACCCGTTCATGCACACATTCACACACCGACAGCGGCGACAGCCAGCTTGTCAGGAGCAGTTAGGGTGAGGTGCCTTGCTCAGGGATACCTCGACACTATAGCTAGGAGGAGCCAGGGAATCGAACTAGCAACCTCCCGGTCACCAGCAGCCGACCCGCTCTACCTCCTGAGCCACATGCCGCCCCTACACAACCGCCCTGCTTCCCATGAGCAAGGCACCGGGACGCGTAAGGGACGCTGTGGGGCAGCCCAGTGCTCCCAGACCAGGGTGGGATGGATGAGGCAGAGAACTCATTTTCCCCACGTGGGATTAATGGAGTCCGACTTCTCCCTCCGTCCCCATTAATGAGAACAGCTGAAGGACGGCAGAACCGCGGGGCCCGGGTCACGTGACTTCAAAGCGCGGCGATTGTCAGCGCACTCCGTCCCTCTCCTCCGTGGCGGTTGTAACGGCAGCCGGAGAGGAGGGAACTTTCATTATCACTCCCGCTGCAGTGGAAATCATCCCCGCTCTGCCTCAGTCACATCCCCTCTCGCGAGACGCAACCGCGCATGCGCACACGCACACACATACACACACACCAGGTGTTCCGTATGCACGCACATCACGCACATATATATACACACACACACACCATATTCTATATTCACATACACCAAACACACACACACACACACACACACACACACACACACACACATACACATACACACACACTAACACACACACACACACACACACACCAGGTGTTCCGTATTCAAAAACACCACTCACACATATACAGACACTTATATAGATAGAGTACTTACACAAAGACATGAACACACACATAATCATGCCCACCCACCCACACACACACACACACACCTACCCACCACCCACACAAACGTCCCCAGCAGGGAGAGTGTGGCGGTGGATAATTGGGTGGGAGGGGGAGAGAGGGGGAGTGAGTGAGAGAGAGAGAGAGAGAGAGAGATGGAGAAAATCCAATGTGTCAGAGAAAAGTGGTGAGAGGTGAAAGACAGAGCGAGGGAACGAAGCAGACGAGAAATGACACAGATGTGAAGGAGAGAAATTGAAAGCGAAAGTGGCAAGAGCGATCGACTTCCCTGGAGTTCGATGCCTGAAGACTTAACACTGGATGTGGGAGTACAAGCGAATATGAAAACAATATTTAAAATATATATTTACATTTAGAGAATGAAAAGCGGCCAGTGTATAGATTATGTTTCGTAAGGAATCTGCCTTAAGCAAGCATTTCTTATGTCATATTGAATGTGGAAACGGCCGTATAGTCAAATATAGTTTTCTGCTGGAAACAGTTTAGTATGAGTGAACGGGAGGAGAGAAGAGAGAAGGCAAAACCAAAGTAGAAATTAAATAACAATAAAATAAAAAGGGAAACATAAACAGAAACTGAAAATGGCAATTAACAGAAATAGAAAGGAAGATTTAGAAAGAGAGAGAGATCAAGAGAGCGAGCGAGAGAGAGAGCGAGAGTGAAAGAGAGAAAGATTGAGCGAAAGCGAGCGAGAGAGGGAGAGCGAGAGAGGGAGAGCGAGAGAGGGAGAGCGAGAGAGGGCCATGGGTCTAGACCTGATAAGAGGGCTGTATTGTGCTGTGTCTGGAGTCTGGGACCGAGTGGAGAGCTGATGTGGGCTCCACTGTGCTCCCAGCAGCTGGGAACAGAGGGCCTACAGTGGGCCTACAGCAGTCCTCTGGCCCCTGGCCCATGGGAACGTCACAGTAAGCAGTGCCTTCACCCCCCCAAGGGCCACTGCTGGGACGTCAGACACACACACGCACGGACACACACACACACATACAAATACACTCGCACACGCATGCACACACTCGCACACCGATACGCTCCTATGTTTTAAAAAGGGATCAAACTAGATTCACACAGACATCCCGAGAGTAAACCAGATCAAAGAATGAGGATTTTGTACACGAGAGAGAGAGAGAGAGAGAGAGAGAGAGAGAGAGAGAGAGAGAGAGATGGAGAGAGATGCACGTGGTGGTGGAGGCATGGAGGGTATGTTCTGTGTGGTTACTGAGAAAGAGAGAACACAACACTTACTGTTCATTTACAACGAAGATGCAGTTGTCTTGTGAAGGCACCCCGGTCACAGGATGCTTGCAGGTCACCTTCCGTTCATTGTGACTGAGAGGGGCGAGAGAGAGAGAGAGAGAGAGAGAGAGAGAGAGAGAGAGAGAGAGAGAGAGAGAGAGAGAGAGAGAGAGAGAGAGAGAGAGAGAGAGAGAGAGAGAGAGAGAGAGAGAGAGAGAGGGAGAGAGAGAGAGAGAGAGAGAGAGAGAGAGAGGTTAATGTCATATCACTGAAATGAACCCACAAGACGAACAATAATGAAAACGTAGGACAGTGAGAGTCGAAGCTCAATCCATCAGTCTATTCATAAAAGGGTCTGACTGGTTTACCGTGCGCCATAAAACACCTGTCCCTCAATCATCCCCACACAGCAGCACACACACACACACACACACACACACACACACACACACACACACACACACACACACACACACACAAGAGAGCACTTCCCTCCATGAAGTAACAGTTTCTGATGCTGTTGCCCAAAAGAACAACCGATCACAGAGTTGGAGAAGAGAATCTGCTATTGGTTTACATTCTTCACAATCTAAATCATTCAGGGTTAATGTTTCAAACAATACTAACATGTAAGCAATTTTCTTTATATAAAGCCTTGCAATATGTAGATATAAATGTACAATGTATTCTGAACATTGTCTTAACATTGTTAAAAACACACACATACACAGTCACACACACACACACGCCAAAACACTCACCCACACGCCAAAACACTCACCCACAATCACCCACACCCTCACACACACACACACACACTCTCTCACACACACACATACACGCCAAAACACCCCCACACACACACAACTTCACACTCCCACCCACCCACTCACACGCTGAAACACACCTTGAGCAGTGAGTGGTGCTGAACTTGAGCATCACTCTTCTCTTGACGTGTACACTCCAAAACCTGAAAACAGATCCTCCGGGGTATAGGACCTTCCAGATCCGTTCTGGATATATGCTATAGAATATATCCTGTCTCTCCTGTGAAACATCACACCTCAGGACACAGCGTTCTTCAAAATGACACGCCGTCCAAAGGCAGGAATCTGTCAAACATCCACACGATAGAACAAACTATATAAAGTCTTGGCGCAGGGAACAGAAAGTGTGAACGAGCACAGCTCGGCTATACTGACGAAAACCCCCCTCCTCGCTCCGTCTCTCTCACACATACACACACACTCTATTTCCCCCCCCTTTCAATCTCACTTTCCTGTTTATTTCCTCCCTCCTTCACTTGCTCCCTCTCTTGCTCAATCATTCCCTCATTCACTCCCTCCCCCCTCCCTCCCTCTCGTCATCTTCTCCCTTTATGCATCATCCAATCTGGAGTCACTTTCAGTTTCAGCTCTCTCTCTGTTCGTCTTGTCTAGGAACACAGTCATCATCAACATTTTCTCAGCTAGTAGACATCAGCCCAGTCGACTGAAGGCTGACTTTATGAGCTGGCAAAACACTAGTCAGCAGTCTCGCTAGTCTAACTAATCTGCACTCTATGCAAACAAAAATGATCTCCACACTACGGTGGGGTTTTGTGTGTTGCTCAGTGGGTGAGTGAGTATGACCACTGAAACCAGGCTGACACCCAGTCCCATGCAAAGTGCTCCAGTATCACCAGTGAGACCAGGCTGACACTCATTCCCATGGACAGTGTTTCAGTATGACCAGTGAAACCGGGCTGACACAAAGTGTTGACAGCAACACCAGAACCAGAGACGTCAGTGCGGACCATGTGAGCGTCTCTGCGGTCGATGGCTGGCTCACAAGACAGCGTAGCTTTGACACAACTGGACTCTCACCAGTCACAAGATGCACAGACGAAGCCACCGTGCGCCTCTGTGATCTAACGGCAGCACGTGTTTGGTACTTGAGGAACGTGTGAAGCGCTGAATTATGTCTCCGAGTTAAAGTCGATACGCGATCGATGAATGAATGGTTTCAGCAGTGTGATGGAGGAAGATGGAGAAGGTACAGAGAAAGAAGGGGACATGTGAACTAGGGATGGGCAAAATGATTCTTTTCCGGGAACTAGTTCTTTCAGTTCAGTTCACTATAACGATTCGTTTATTTGATTCGGTCGTTTTGATTCGTTCGTTACGTCAGATTACATCTTAAAAAAAATAAAAAAACTTTTTTTAAATTGGTCATGGGTCCGGATAGGACCGTCAAGACCGCAGTCCGCCGTTTGGAGATGCCTGCTATATAGTATATCGAACGTCCCACCAATATTTATACCACTTGCTTACTCTCTATATTTCATTCATGGTTTTACATTTATAATTTTATTTTACTTTACATTTAATTCTTCATTGTTCAGGCATTACAGAACTTGCATGGTCATAAATAAAAAATACGAACTGCAGTTTAATTTTCTTTGTTTGTTCTTAAATTGATGTAGAATGGAGCAAAGACTCCTGGGATTGGGAAATGCGTTGATCCAATAAACAGATGGAGGGTTAGGCAGACAGAGAAAGCGCGCATATTCGACGGTACCGCCTTGTCATTGGTTTACCCAGGTGCCATTCCAACACCATTGCTACCTCTCATAGGCTGAATCTTTGAGCACGTTGTAGACTCAATCAATATAAGTCGCGGGGAGACGGAGCTCTGTTCGTTTGTATATTTTATTTTCGTGACCATATGTTTGGTTTATGTTAAAAAAAAAAAAAGAATCAAAGAACCAGTTCTTCTTGTTTTGGGGAACCAGTTCTTGTCGTTCACGTTCGGGATTCGTTCGTTGTAACGAATCAGTCGCGACCGACACATCCCTAATGTGAACACACCGTCCTCCATACCGTGTAGCGGTGGAAGCAGGAACCCATTGTCTGTATGGAAAGGATCTAAATGTGGAGGAGTAGGGGAGACCTTCACTCCTGTCTTCAGCCACAAAGCGTCAGAGTTATACTCCTTCAACATGCAGACACACAACGCTAAGAGCTGGTGTGACCTTCAGTCTTTCAGAAGAAAATAATATAAATGACAGAATACATACACATGGAAACCCAAGCATACACACACACACACACACACACACACACACACACACACACACACACACACACACACACAAACCTAGCCCACACAGAGAGGCACAGACCCACATATACAGCCAGAGTTCAACACCTACTCTTGCACACCCACATACCAACACACACACACACCCACATACCCACACACACACACACACATGCACACACACACACACACCCCTTAAGGCAGAAGAAGTTAAGTGAACTGAAACTTGTTATTTTTCCTTGAGGGACGGGAACATTGGAAGCTTTTTGCCGGAAAGTTCTTTCAAAGTTGAAGAAAGCTGTCATTAAGGAGAGAGGGGGTGGATTTGGAGAGGTAGTTTGTTATTTTGACACGAAAGGTTTTTCCACTGTTCATATTCTCTCACTTCACCTTGACCACAGCGCTGGTCATGAGACGCAGCCTCAGGGTCACACAGGGTCCCGTCTCTCTGCTCTTCTCTGGCTCCAGCTAGTTCCTTCAGAGAGCTTGGATACGGGGAGCGGAGCCTTTAATATTCTATGAGGAGCGATTTTGGCTTCAAAGCCCGCTGATGATCCGACAAAGGAGCCGACAGCTGCAGAACCGGAATGTGAACAACCAATCACAGTCACCATGTAAACGCCCAATCCCAGTCAACCCGTGAACTCCCAACCACAGACAACATGTGAACGCTCAATCACAGTCAACATGTGAACGCTCAATCACAGTCAACATGTGAACGCTCAATCACAGTCAACATGTGAACGCTCAATCACAGTCAACATGTGAATGCTCAATCACAGTCAACATGTGAACGCTCAATCACAGTCAACATGTGAACGCTCAATCACAGTCAACATGTGAATGCTCAATCACAGTCAACATGTGAACGCTCAATCACAGTCAACATGTGAATGCTCAATCACAGACAACATGTGAACGCTCAATCACAGTCAACATGTGAACGCTCAATCACAGTCAACATGTGAATGCTCAATCACAGTCAACATGTGAACGCTCAATCACAGTCAACATGTGAATGCTCAATCACAGTCAACATGTGAACGCTCAATCACAGTCAACATGTGAACGCTCAATCACAGTCAACATGTGAACGCTCAATCACAGTCAACATGTGAACGCTCAATCACAGTCAACATGTGAACGCTCAATCACAGTCAACATGTGAACGCTCAATCACAGTCAACATGTGAACGCTCAATCACAGTCAACATGTGAACGCTCAATCACAGTCAACATGTGAACGCTCAATCACAGTCAACATGTGAACGCTCAATCACAGTCAACATGTGAACGCTCAATCACAGTCAACATGTGAACGCTCAATCACAGTCAACATGTGAACGCTCAATCACAGTCAACATGTGAACGCCCAAATGTCAACATGTGAACGCCCAATCACAGACAACATTTAACCTCTGGTCTCCACACATGGAGACAGGTGATCACTTGCCCTCACACACACGCTCACACAAATATGCACATACGAACACGCACACACACACACACAGAGCATTACAGATGCACACACCAAAACATACAGACAAGCCCAAATACAAATGTGCACACACACACACACACACACACACGACTACACACACACCCTCCGACACACAAACAACACACACCCAAACGACCAAACAGATACAGTACTGAGTTCCCTGACACTGTTCAGTATGAATAGTGAACAGTGAATAGTGAATAGTGAATAGTGAATAGTGAACATTGAACAGTGAGCCAGACTTCAGCTCCAGCCTGTCTGGTCCTGGGAGACCAGCAGCAGATGCTTCCACACACTCAGAGCCCAGCTAATGATGATTAGGATCGTTATCCTTATTAGAGTATCATGTTCCATGTAGTTGACCTTTAGTTACTTTTAGCTAAGAATACGGTAGTCCGTGAAGCATACACACACGCACGCACGCACACACACACACACACACACACACACACACACACACACACACACACACACACACACACACACACACACACACACACACACACACACACACACACACACACACACACACACACACACACACATGCCACCCCCCCACACACAGGCACTTACACATATACACACATAAGCCCACACACACACACAAACTTAAACACATATACACACACAAGCCCCCCCCCCCCCCCACAAACACACACACACAGCCATCTGTGAAGGCGATCCGGAACAATCGCTCAGCCTATTCAAAGAGCTAAATGTCAACTCATGCTTAATGTCACAGCGAGGACGGATGATCTGCACTAGAACACTGTGTAAAACAGAGAGAGAGAGAGAGAGAGACAGAGAGAGAGAGAGAGAGAGAGAGAGAGAGAGAGAGAGAGAGAGAGGGAGAGAGAGAGAGAGAGGGGGAGGGAGAGAGAGAGAGAGAGAGAGAGAGAGAGAGAGAGAGAGAGAGAGAGAGATTGCAAAAGAGAGATTGCAAGAGAGAGAGAGATTGCAAGAGAGAGATTGAGAGAGACATGTCTCCTTAGAGAGAGACATCTGTTTAAGAGTGGGCGAGTAAGCACAGTGAAGAGAGAACAGTTGAACATGTTTGAATGTATGTAAATGAATCCCTCTGTGTGTGTGTGTGTGTGTGTGTGTGTGTGTGTGTGTGTGTGTGTGTGTGTGTGTGTGTGTGTGTGTGTGTGGTTCTCTGGTCCAATCGGTTCCCTGCAGATCCCCTGTCATTCTTCTGCTCTCCCTTGAGCCAAAGTGCTAACCTTTAGCAAAGGTTAGCACTTCACCCCCACACACACACACACACCCCCACACCACCATAAGACCTCCGCCTACCCCACCCTTCCTCCATCGCTCCATCTGACCGGATGAAGGCTTTTTAGGGGCGTAGTTTTAACCAACCCCACCAGGAATGGTTGATATTAGCTACATACGGATTAATATCATTTTTCACTGATACCATCTCATAAGGAGTGTATGTGTGTATGTGTATGTAAATGTATGTTTATGTATGTGTGTGTATGTACGGGTGTGTGTGTGTGTGTGTGTGTGTGTGTGTGTGTGTGTGTGTGTAATTTATGTTTGTGTATGTGTGTATGTATGTATGTATGTGTGTATGTAATTCACAATGTCATCCCCACTATAAGCCCTTTAGTTTTGACGTGAGCGTTTCAGGGCTGGAGGTAAAGAAAAGTAGTGTGTACTTTACAATAAAGTTTGTAAAGCACTCCCACACACACACACACACACACACAGACACACACAGACACACAGCACAGGCCATTTTGTGAAACGCTGCTGTCGGCGATCATGTCAGACACTAGTATCCCACTGAGGTAATTATCCGGTATTTTCCTCGTCCCTTCACACTCCATCTCTCGGACTCCAAGTCTGTTTGTCTCTCTCTATCCATCTATTTCTCTCTCCCTCCCTCTGTCTCTCCCAATCTCTCTCTCTCTCTCCATCCCTCCCTCTCTCTCTCTCATCCGTCTCCCTCTCCATCCCTCCCTCTCTCTCTCTACTGTCTCTCTCTCTCTCTCTACTGTCTCTCTCTCTCTCTCTACTGTCTCTCCCTCCGTCCCTCTCTGTCATCTATCTCCATCCCTCTCTCTCTCTCTCTCTCTCTCTCTCTCTCTCTCTCTCTCTCTCTCTCTCTCTCTCTCTCTCTCTCTCCATCCCTCCGTCTCTCTCATCTGTCCCCCTCTCCATCCCTCCGTCTCTCTCATCTGCCCCCTCTCCATCCCTCTCTCCTATCTCTCTCTCTCTCTCTCTCTCTCAATCTCCCTCTGTCCTTCGTCCATCTCTCCATCCTTCTCTTTTGTGGAGCTATAAATAGACTGTTGGTCTGCAACATTCCACTCCTCTTCAACCTGACGTTCCTCCTGACAGCGTCCACAAAATGAGCAGAAGCTTGTGCGCGTGTGCATGCGCGTGCATCTGCGTATGTGTGTGTGCAGCCTGTGTGTGAGAGTTAGAGTGGGCGTGCAAGGGTCTGTGTGTGAGAGTAAGCATGCGTGTGTGCATGCATGTGTTAGAGTAAGTGTGCATGTGCATGCATGTGGGGGTAAGTGTGCGTGTGTGAGAGTACGTGTGCCAGTGCATGTTTGTGAGGGTAAATGTCCGTATTTATGAGGGTGCGTGTGTGTGTGAGTAAGTGTGCGTGTGCACGGTGTGTGTGTGTTCTGCGGCCCAGTGTTTCCCAGAGTACAAAGCAGCCCCCCCCCCCCCCCACGGAGGAGGGAACAACGCGAGGATGCGTCAGGCCTGGAGATAGCTCTGCTGTTGGCATTCGCAGATTGGACCCCAGGCTAGTAAACAGAGGAACGTAAATAAACAGAACCGCAGCCAGGAGGAATGTGCAGCTAGCATGAAGCGCTAGACAGAACGCCCGGTCCAAACTAGCTGCGCTTAATATATACACTTGAGGGAATGATTTCATATTTGTATTTATGTTATATTCATATATTAATTAAGGGTCTGCATTAATGTATTTATAAATGGTTAATTTTTATTTGGTTGGTGTTTTAATTTCAGTCAGAAATGTGTTTCTAATGTAAAGAAAGCTTCTGATGAACACATTCAGAGTTCCCCAGATCATCTCCCTCTGTTGTCTACTTTGTGTGTTTATTCAGCTAATGATGGCAAACTCTCAGAAACTATCTTTAATTTATTCACAATCAAAGAACTTTGGGAACAGCAGAAAACAGCTCAGTCTTAAACTGTTTAACGCATAGGCTCAAGTACTTTGCTCCTGATAGAGTAGGAGCAAAGTACCTAGGTCCTAGGTACTAAGATAAGGGTAGCAGGACAGGGTTTGGGTCCTGATAGGGTACTAAGATAAGGGTACCAGGTATAGTGGAAGCTAGGTCCGGGTAGGGTACCGACGGGAGGCAGGTCCCCTATAGCAAGCTAGGGGACCTGCTCGGGGCTTTCTTCCCGGTTTCTGCAGTCGAAATCCAGAGACAGATCCGCCGCTCAGAGGTAATAATGGGCCGTTGCGGTGTGCTGGTGCGTCTCTGCCTCTCCAAAGCCCAGGTATAAACACAGCACTTACTGTGCTTATTGAGAACGCACACAGGCGACACGTCGGGCGTGCTGAAGATCTGAGCGCGCTAAGCTGCCTCCCTGGCAGCTACAAGCGCGCTGCGAGCACCACAACAAAGACGCCTTTCATGGCTCAATCCCACAATCAAAGACCGAAGGCAGCGGCGGCTTTTGGGCCGGGCTGGGAACAAACATAATGAGGGGAGTAGAGGTAATCAGGGCCGGGGAGGCGGTGAGGAGACTCTCTGGGAGCTCTGGGGAGACGGAGGTACAGAGCAGGCACTTGTGGAGCACAGAGAACGACGTTACAGTCCATTAAAGGGCTCATGTCATGCCACCAGGTGTTGGTGTGATGAGCTGGTACAAGCCGTTTGGCACGGGGAAAGAATGATTTTCACGGTGACATCACAAGTGGGCGTGTCCACCGAGATGCACGCTGGATAGATCAGTCTACCAGCCTACCCCGTGCCAAACGGCTTGTACCAGCTAATCACACCCACACCTGGTGGCATGACATGAGCCCTTTAACGCCATGAGGGATTGACTGAGTTTACAACAATGTGATTGGTATTCATTTGAGTTACATTATCATACCTTATCAGAAGATTGTGTTTGTTTGAATTGATTTTTTTGATTGATTTTGTGACAGCGTCATCACTGAGTTCGAGGACAACCTTTGACGATGATCCCAGTCACAGGGCCAGCTGTCAACTCCTCCTACATGACCCAGTACACAACGTACCGCTAAGCATGGTTAGCATGTAGAGCATGGTTAGCATGGTTAGCACCATCTGGTGACAGGGACACTGCGTTATGCAACTCCTGCAGCGACTCCTCTCGTGGAGTCAGGTGACTTTGTCCTACACCACTTCAGCCTCCCCGGCTCAGGATGCAAGGTTGCCATGGGCAACAAAGACGGGAGGCAGACGGGCTGAGGCTGAGTTGAAGTGGAGTGTCGTCAGTCAGACGAGGATCTCACTTCAGAGTTCAGAGGAGAATACTGTGTACACACACCACAAACACACACTGTATGCGCACACAGATACACACACCACAGACACAGACACACACCCTATACCCACACCACACACACACCACCGACACACACACAGAGAACCAAATTATACATCACACACACAAACAGCAAAGACACACACACACACCGCAGACCCATACACCAAAGATACACACACACACACCACAGACACACACATACAACAAAGACAAAGACATACATACACCACAGACAAACACACACACACCACTGGCTCCTGGAAGAGGGTCCTTCTGGAAGCGTTCCCCACCCCTCCCTCTTTCCTTTAATCTGTCTCTCGGTATCTGCTGCTCCATCTCTCCTCCTGTTGGCTCACCTTTCAACCTCCTCCACCTCCATCCTCCCCTCTTTAATCATCCCACCTTTCATGTCTCCCCCGCCCACAGGTCCCTCCCCTCCTGTTCGACACCCCCTTATCTCCCCCCTCCCTCCCCCTGGGGTCGTCTCCTTCTCTCCCCCTGCCTCCCTGCCTTCCCACCCCGTCTCCCCGCTCCTATCTCTGCTCTCGTCATCTTTCTCTCGTCGTTTGGTCGCCGCTGATCGGCGCCTTCATGCCAGACCGACTCATCCCCGCACTCGGGGGGAATCCATTTCTCGGGACCGACCGTCCGACCGACCGACCGACCGATCGGTTTTAAACTCGACGCCGCCACGTTGTGAATTCAATTCAACACGGGCGCCACCGGTGATCAGGGAGCCTGATGGACAGAGTCGGCAGACTGACAGCTGTTACAGGATAAAGGTGCACAACCACACATTCCATTATAAGTAGGCCGGCTCCGTGGACAGCGGGGTTAGCAGCGTCGTCTCAGTCGCTCAACACCTGATGTCCTTAACACTCTGTGGAAATCTGCTCGCATGCAGACAAATGGCAGGTTTTGGGACCAATCACAGCGTCACATTGGGCTTCTATCACCTCATAGTGTGCAGGGTAGCTCCGCCCACCTGGTCTGCCTGTGACCACGCCCACCAGTACACCGCTGGCTGCTATTGGTCAACAACACCAAGGGAATGGCGGCGTCCAGTCCCCCTCGTCCCAGGGACTTGCTTGTACCCTGTCCAGATTGCTGTGGTCGCCTACGTGCGGGTCCATTCGGCTCTATTTTAGAGTCTACCTCTGTCTCCCTTCCCCTCTTCCTCCCACCTCTTCTCTCTCTCTCTCTGTCTTCTTCCACCTGCATGAAGCCCGGTCCTGCTCACTGGGGGAATCAGAGTGGTGTGGACAGATGTTAAGCACCCATGAAAAGCGCACATGTCTGTGTGTGTCTGTGTGCCCGTCTGTCTGTCTGTGTGTGTGTCGTTGTGTGTGCGTTTTTACAGTCACTTTGGATTACACTTTGCCCAGGAAGCCTGCAGGTGTGTGTTTAACTTCATTTATTAATTTATTAAATTAATAAATTCTGCTTACATTTTTCCATGGATGATTGAAACCTCAGCGAGAGAGCGAGCGCGAGAAACCGGGCTCGCACACCCTGCTTCCACTCAGAGGACTATCGGCTAAATTAGCTCATTCCTCTTTACAACACATCCGAGTTCTCTATTCCTCTCAGCATCTGCAGAATATCCTTGGGCTTTCAACGCTCAGAAGTGTTGAGTTGAATGTGTGTGTGTGTGTGTGTGTGTGTGTGTGTGTGTGTGTGTGTGTGTGTGTGTGTGTGTGTGTGTGTGTGTGTGTGTGTGTGTGTGTGCATAAGTAAATGTGTATAAATGCATTTCAGGAACAGCACCTGTGGGACGGCAGAGACAGCTACTGAGGTTTAATTTACAGGAATGCTCTTGAAGTGTCTGGCTGACTGACGCACACACGCACGCACACACATAAAGAACAACTGTCGAGTTGTGGAGGCGGTAGTATAATGTTTCTATATATAATAATAATCTATCTATCTGTGTGTGTGTGTGTGTGTGTGTGTGTGTGTGTGTGTGTGTGTGTGTGTGTGTGTGTGTGTGTGTGTGTGTGTGTGTGTGTGTGTGTGTGTGTGTGTGTGTGTGTGTGTGTGTGTGTGTGCGTGCGTGTGCGTGTGTGTGTGTGTGTGTGTGTGGTTACCTCCTACAGTATTTCATGTAGAATGTAGTAAAAAAAAAAGACATAACCGATCTATAATGGATACAAAAATAACCTAAATACTAGAGAAGGAGAGGAGGAGATTAGAAGAGGAGGAGAGTAGGAGAGCGGGGGGAGGAGGAGAGGAGGAGAGGAAGAGCCAGAGGTGAGAGGAGGAGAGGATGAAGGAGAGGATGGGGGAGGGTTGCCATGGCGTTGTCACCAGGGCGGCAGGGAGGACGTGAGCGTCACGATGGCGAATAGCTTTCCATACTCAAGACTGTACGTCTCCCCAACTGAGGCACGGCCTCCAGAGCCTCAAAGCCTAAAGAGCCTCACAACCTCAGAGTCTCAGAGTCTAGAGTCTCGAGGCCTCAGTCTCACTGCCTTAGAGTCTGAGGGCCTCACAGCCTCAGAGTCCCAGGGCCTTCCCCTGAGACCCCGTCAGACATCAGGCAGAACCCTGATGTTGATCCAGCACTCCCTCCGGGAGAATTGGTTTTGTACACATTGTGCATCATGATTGCATTTTAATACTTGATTCCTTCTCCTCCGTTCACCAAACAGTGTCTGAGGAGCAGGCTTCTGTTTTGCTGCGTCCCAACCGGGCTATTTCCGGAGAGCAGGCAGAACGGGCTGGAATCTTAATCAGGCGTCTAACTTATTGAACACTTGCCGAGTGTTTCTCGAAGCTCTAACCTTGAGACTCACACCCGCGCTCACACTTCCCTGTGGGGGTGAAGGGGGGGTGGGGGGGGGGGGGTGGTGGGAGCAACACGATGGCGCTGCACAGTGGAAGGTATTTCTGGAGGCTGAACTTTTCCGTCTGTTGATGGAGAAGTCGAGACGTGCTACTTTAGCGACCTGTCACAGCGGCCGTGAACTACCGAGTGATCGTTCTGGTTCTGCGAGGTTGAATATAAACTTGTCAAGGGCTCAGAGTGGCCCCCCCGTTACTTTGGGAGCGTGGTCGATATAAAAGGCAGTCCGTTTACCAGACGGACCCCCAGAGTCTGTGTCGCTGGCCGGCGGCGTCTGGGTACGAGGGCGTCAACGGTGTTGATACCAGAGGAGGAACGAGATGTAGATACTGTGTCACAACCTCAGAGCGTCACAACCTCAGAGACTCACAGCCTCATAGTCTCAAAACCTCAGAGCCTCATAGCCTTAGAGTCTCATAGCTCAATGGGGGGATTCAGGTTTACACTGGTTGTCTTTGTTATCACAGTCAAAAGGTGGTTCACTTATTCACCTTTACATTTTGGGCATTTAACAGACACTTTTATCCACAGCCGATTACAATTAGTACATGTGTCAGAAAAAATAAATAAAAACTAGATATCTCTGTCAGTACATTAAGGATGTTCATAGAACCAAGTGCCAAGCACTAACAATCACTATGTTAACCCATTCCTCGTATACAACAAAGATAGCTAGGATAAGATGCTACACAATGCTAAGTAATATTTTTAAGTGCCTGGATGTACCACATACAATAAGTGCGTACATTAAGTGCCAGGACGTACAAGCATACAATAAGTGTGTACATTAAGTGCCAGGACGTACACAAATACAATAAGTACGTAAGAGGGGTGGGAGGTTGTAAGAGGGGAGGCTGTATTATGTGTTTGAACCTTTGTGTCTCAGGTCAGTGTGTTGGTCCCTGGTCAGTGTAAGGTCAGATCAGGGGTGCATTTGTAAAGGGATGTTTTTTGAGGGCCTATAACTAATTCCAAAGTAATTCCAAGAAAGTTGACCGAGAGAGAGAGAGTTGAGAGGGACGATGTTTAGCAGAAAGCTGCGCTCCACTTCTTTGTCGAAATGTGAGAACAATATTTGGCAGTAGAACACTTTCTGGGCAGTTGCCATCTGGTGCTTGTTGAGCACATTTCAGATGCAGAAACAAGTCCCCCCTGAAAAGTGCACCGCGGGCTAAAATGCCATGCGGAAAAAAAGGCATGCTCATTGTTTGTGCAAAAGGCTTCCAGTGCCTACGATGTATTCATAAATACATATAGATATGCATATCTGAATACACCATCCCTCAGCTCTGCAATTGTTTGCATTTCAAGTGATAAAAAAATGTCTACTTAGTGTCACCGATCCAGTTCATCCAACTGAAACCACACCACGACTTGTAGAAGTTAGAGAAAGAAAGAGTGGGAGGGGGAGTGGGGGGAGAGAGAGAGAGAGAGAGAGAGAGAGAGAGAGAGAGAGAGAGAGAGAGAGAGAGAGAGAGAGAGAGAGAGAGCCAGAGAGAGACGGAGAGGGAGAGGGGGAGACAGAGGGAGAGCGGGAGAGAGAGAGGGAGGGACGGTTGGAACAAGCTAAATGGAGAGCAGTTAGATCAATGTTAGTTCCCCTCAGCAGAGATTGCTCTCCTTGGAGGGAGGAGGGCTGCAGGACTGTACGGTCCATTCCCCCCCCGACCAGAATAGATCTGATATGTAGGACACATAGTGCCGCCGCGGCAGCCCCTCCATCTGTTGGTGGAAGGACCAACGCACGCCTTTTGGAAGACTCGGTAGTAGTCGTCGCGGTCGTCGTCGTAAAATATAAAAGCGCGAGGCGGGAGTGAACAGGCGTGGGGGGGGGGGGGGGGTCTTGTAGCGACACAGACCTCCGGAGGCAGCGAGCACTTAGGCCTGTCGCTACGGTCGGCCGGGCGCTGGGGCGTGAGGATGGGACGCCGGAGCGAGCATTAGCCCACTGGGGCGGAGGAGGGACCACCGCGTCGCTAGGGACGACCGTCGCTAGGGACGAGCAGAGGAGGGTCAGGAGGGGGGGAACCGTCGCTAGGGACGAGCAGAGGAAGGTCAGGAGAGGGGGGGAACCGTCGCTAGGGAAGACCAGAGGAGGAACCGTTGCTAGGGACGAGCAAAGGACGGTCAGGAAATGAGG
This sequence comes from Gadus macrocephalus, assembly GCF_031168955.1. Taxonomy (NCBI): domain Eukaryota; kingdom Metazoa; phylum Chordata; class Actinopteri; order Gadiformes; family Gadidae; genus Gadus; species Gadus macrocephalus. The sequence continues at coordinate 4,530,681 of NC_082385.1, read as the reverse complement.
AATCGTCGCTAGGGACAACCAGAAGAGGGTCTGGGAGGAGAAGATGTTCAACAAGCAATATTTGAGACGACCTAGCCCGTCCGTAAGCTTTTGGTGGGTGAAATATGCTGTGAGAATGTATTTTCTGGTTGACTGCGCCTACCTCTGGATGAGGCCATTTAGATTTCAGTCTGCTCCCGGTTCATTTCTGATCGATCAGGCCGTCTCTTCCCTGATCAGATCGGGGAATTAATCTCGCTTGTCAATCACAGGTGAGAAAATTTCAACACCACCCGACGTGGAGGAGTAACGCAGGGAAGGAGGAAGAGAGGGAGGGCGAGAAGGAGATAGGAGACAGAGAGGGAGGGAAGGAGAAAAGGAGATAATAATTTTGGTTCCTGTTGGTTGTCAGTTGAGGTCATGGGTAGGTAGGGTATTTATTTTATTTTTTTATTTTATTTTTTCCAGCGGCAGCGAATGATAGGTAGGTTTTTTTCATTTAAAAACGAGAAAATTCGCTCATTCCTTGGACAGAATGAAGAGGTGCTGTACAAAAACGTAATTATAGTTTGCATCAATTTTTTTTTTCATTTTTTTTTTTAAAGCTCATAAAATAGTTTGGGTCGCACATAAATTGACAGGGTCGGTCGGAAACCGGAACCAAACCAAAAAAATGTTTAGGCCCAGGAGAGCGGAAGGGAGGAGGCAAAGAGGGAGGGAGGGAGGGAGGGAGGGAGGGAGGGAGGGAGGGAGAGATGGAGCAGAGAGGTGGGGTATTGTATTTAGGTTGTGCAGTCTCAAAATCTTGTTCTCTTCCGCTCTCTCATTTCAGTCCACTCTGAATCGTACCTACAGGAACCCTTCATCTCATCGATTCATCCCCATGTGCTCCGTGTGCGTGAGTCACCCGGGGTCTGGCCACTCAGAGGAGACCTCTTCATACCACTAGGTGTGTATAGAGCCCTGAATGGGCAGGATCACGACGCCATCACTCTGATCTGCTTGTGCGTTCTTAGCCCTTACAGACCATCTCTGCTCTGTTCCCGGGGTAAGAACACAGCACGGGGAACAGCTCGTACTGTTTATGGCCCTCGGATCTGGAACGAACCTCCAGAACACTGGAGGACAGCCTCAACCCTTATTCTCTTTTTTAAGGATTGATCTTTGTGAATTCTTCCCTGTTTAAAGCTCTACGACTGGCCTTGTGCTATAGAATATGGTGCTAAAGAAAATGCACCAACGAAGCCTAGCGCTCGCTCACACACACAACCCCCACAGACCTGTTAACTAGCCTGTCAAACTCCTCCAGTCTCACAGGGTTATATGCAATTAGTTACCAAGGCAACGACTTACAAATTCTTTCACCTATTGTGTGTGTGTGTGTGTGTGTTTGTGGGTGAGAGTGTGTGCACGTGTTGGAGCGAGGAGGATTTTAAGAGCATTGAAGAGAGAGAGAGAGATGGACTGAGCGAGCGGGCGGGCGAGCGAGTGCAGAAATAAGTGAAACTGTGACGATGTTTAAAACACACATTATGCAGAGAGCAGAAATACCTGGCATGTTGAAGATGTTACACACACACTATCCAGTGGCCTGTATTTAACTACACAAGTAACCTGCCTCAGCTTACAAATGAGCTGCCTCACAGCCTGTCTGTCAGGGGAAGCTCTCTACCCACGGACGACCGGAACCAGAACTAGTTTGTCTTTACACTTTCAGAAATTAAAGTTCCCTCCTTCTCTGAATCTCATCTCCTGACAGGCATGTGCATGTGCATGTTTGTGCGTGCGTGCGTTTACGTGCATGCGTGTGCATGTGTGTGCGCCCCCGCGTGCCACACTGTGTGAACGGATGTTGTGCGTCTGTACAACACACTACACACCTAGCCCTACAGGTGGGTGCGTCTGAACCCTCACAGAGAGCTGGAAGCCCTGCTCAGCTGTTTGGCGTCGGAGGGCTGCAGTGAGCCACGCACCACAGGGGGGGGGGAGCGGACCGGATCGGTCCGCACACAGTCCCAGGTCTCACACACATCTGCAGACACACAAGAACGTCCTCAGCTTGTTCACTATACTATAGCTTACACACACACAACATGTCAACCGTGAATGTGTCTGCATGTCACACGTGTGTGACGTGTGTGTGTGTGTGTGTGTGTGTGTGTGTGTGTGTGTGTGTGTGTGTGTGTGTGGAACAGAGGAACGCAGCGTGACCTGCGGTGGAGACATGGAACGCTGGAGCGGGGAACCGCAAGCCTGGTCTATTAACCCATCAACACACACACACACACACACACACACACAGACTGAGACAAAAACACACACATGGAGACAAACATGGAGACACACACACACACACACACACACACACACACACACACACACACACACACACACACACTTGTTTTCCAGTCCACAGAGTTCCCGCAGTATCCATCTGAGATTCCAGCGGTGGCAGAATGCTCGCAGACCGCCGAACCGAGACCAAACGTGAGCGGAATGCAATCGCTTTGTGTTTTCAGACAAAACAAAGGAAATAAAGAAACAACCTTTCTGCGTCGCTTTGTCTCGCTCCCTAGTTATTCTGTCCCTCTCTGCCGGGGTCTAAACACATCCTGTATTGTTCCCAGGTCCAGGCAGAGACACACCAGGAATGGGACAAGACTCCTCATCTAGGCTTTGAATATGTGATGAAGGACAGGAGAGGAGAGGGAGAGGAGAGGAGAGCAGGGGAGGGGAGAGGAGAGGAGAGGAAGAGAGGAATGGAGATAAGAGCAGAGGAGAAGAGGAGAGATGAGGCGAGGAGGAGAGGAAGAGAGGAGAGGAGAGATGCGGAGAGGGGACGAGGGGACAAGAGAGGAGACGAGGTGGGATAAGAGAAGAGGAGAGAGTAGAGGAGAGGAAGAGAGGAGAGGAGACACACAATAACAGATGAGTGTAGAGGAGAATGGAGAATAAATGCCTATATTATCAATATGTAGTCTACTGTGACCTGATTCAACAAGAGAAAGACAAAGAAACTATGCAATGAATATTAATGTGTGTGTGTGTGTGTGTGTGTGTGTGTGTGTGTGTGTGTGTGTGTGTGTGTGTGTGTGTGTGTGTGTGTGTGTGTGTGTGTGTGTGTGTGTGTGTGTGTGTGTGTGTGTGTGTTTCTCATTAAAACCATTACTTCATTCTGGTTAAAGTATTCAGAAATCGCTGCCAGCTTTCATTTGCTGCAGTGATGCAAGATGGTGGGACAGCAAGCTGGAATAAAAACAGACTCTCTGATAGCTCCTAGAATGTGGTGCTATATGAACTTACCGTGTGTGCGCGCTTGTGTGTGAGTGTGCGTGTGCTTGCTTGTGGTTGTTCGAAACAGTGAAAGAGAAACTCAGGTCAACAGAATAAGGGAGTAAAGAATATTTGAGTTTTATGGAACCACTGATCCTATCATCGTGACCAAAAAGTGTGGGACACCATGAGAACAGGGAGAGAGAGAGAGAGAGAGAGTGAGAGAGAAAGACAGACGGAGAGTAGAGAACAGAGAGAGAGAGCGAGCGAGAGAGAGACAGAGTAGAGAACAGGGAGACCGAGAGAGAGAGAGCGAGAACAGAGACAGTGAGAACAGAGAGAGCAAGAGCGAGAGAGCGATAGAGTGAGAGAGAGTAGAGAACAGAGAGAGAGAGAGTGAGCGAGAGAGAGAGACAGAGAGACAGAGTAGAGAACAGGGAGACCGAGTGGGAGAGAGAGAGTAGAGGACAGAGAGAGAGAGAGAGAGCGATCCATGCAGGTGGAGGCATGGAGACTTTGTTCGTTACTGTGTGGTTACTGAGATGACGGCGGTGTTTGAGACGGAGGACAGACAGGAACACCGCCTCCTCCACCAGCTCCCAGGTACCACCGGTCTCCACCTCCTCCTCCTCCTCCTCCACCCTGTGGGAGCGGGGGGGTGCTGCTGGCGGGTAGATTAGGAGTCTGTCTATGAGTGAATGGTTGCGTGTGTATGTGTAGGCGTGTGTCTGTGTGCGTGCGTGCGTGCCTGTGTGTGTCTGTATTTGCATCTGTGTTTTTGTGCGTGCATGTCTGTGTGTGTCTGTGTGCGTCTGTGTGTGTGGAGGTGGTCACAGCCCCAGGCTGGAGGAGCAGGTAGACAGACGACAGCCAAGAGCACGACCTGCCTGCCTCTCTCCGCTCACCAGAGTGTTGCATCATCACCCGGTCCACACACACACACACACACACACACACACACACACACACACACACACACACACACACACACACACACACACACACACACACACACACACACACACACACACACACACACACACACACACAGCTCTACTCCTCAGAAAGGATGTATGGATTTCAGCAGGGTGTGCTTGGTTCTTGTGGATCCTTCTTGTGGTGCACACCTAAACTGTCCAGGCCACATTTCCTGGGGACCATAAAGTCGGTCTCATCCTATCTTAATTATATCAGCAGAGGCCGACAGCAGTGTCGGCCACACTTTACAGGACATCAAACAGCTTTTGACTTTCTGGATGATTTCATAAGCTGGCTCTGCACTGAAACTGTCCGCCCATGTAATGAATGAATGAATGCATCAGTCAAGAATCATCTGTATCAATCTGTGAATTAAATGCTGAAAGATGCTATTAATAGTTGAGATTTGTTTTTAGCCTCGCCTAAAAAAGGCATTTAACCAGCCTACGATATAAGGAAGTCTTTTCTTGGGTGGAAGTCTATGCTCCCTGGAGAAGGTGTATTTTTAGAACCATTGTGTATAAAATAATTACACACGACAGTCAGAGTCAGACATCTTGAGGGGAAAGAATCGTGATGTATGAAGCAGGCTATGAAGCAGTCATGATGTATTCATGTTCTTGCTCCACCAAGATAGGGCTGGGACAAGAAGCTGAACCACAACTGCATCATTTAAACCATACATGTCCTGATATACCATCCCTTAAAACTTAAAACCTCAACACCAACATGATGATTGGGATATGAATACAAATAGGAATCTGTACAAATATAACTGGAGCTTTTACAACGCACCGAGTGGATTACAGCATTCCTACCTCACACTTCATGTAGCCCAGCAGTGACCAATCAACCAATCACCAGACGATGAAACAGTGAACCAATCACCGCACTGAAGCAGTGAACCAATCAACCAATCACCAGACGATGAAGCACTGAGCCAATCACCTGACGATGAAGTATTGAACCACTCAACCATTCACAAGACATTGAAGCAGTGAACCAGTCACCAGATGATGGAGCAGTGAGCCAATCACGAGAGGATGACGCAATGGACCAATCACCACACAATGAAGCAGTGAACCAATAAACCAATCACCAGACGATGAAGCAGTGAACCAATCAACCAATCACCAGACGATGAAGCAGTGAACCAAACAACCAATCAACAGACGATGAAGCAGTGAACCAATCAACCAACAACCAGACGATGAAACAGTGAACCAAACAACAGAGGATGAAGAAGTGAACCAATCAACAGACGATGAGGCAATGAACCAATCAACAGACCACGAGGCAGTGAACCAATCAACAGACGATGAATCAGTGAACCAATCAACAGTCGATGAATCAGTGAACCAATCGACAGACTGGGTCGGATCAGAGTCGATGAATTGGTGAACTAAACACACACTCCCTCAACTTAGGACGAGCGCTTAGCTTACCGTGACCGTGGCAACGGTGACGAGGAGAGGAGTGCAGGGGAGGAAGAGGAGCTGGAGACGTTTATCCCCCCTGTCCTGTCTGTCCATCCGTCCGTCCACCTATCTGTCTCTGTATCTCTCTAGCTTCCTATCTTCTCTGTCTTCTGAGGGGTCTTCTACTGTTCCTTCTGTCCTCCTCGCGGTGCTCCTCACTGGGGCTCCACCAACAGACTGCTCAGTCGGTCCGGTCCACCTCTTGTTTTTCCCTCCTGCTCTCAGCGTCTTTTATTTCTCCATCGCTCTGACAGCACCACCCCCCCCCCCCCCCCCCCCCCCGTCTCCTCTCCATCCCTTTCTCTCTCTCTCTCCATTTTCTCTGTTTTTCACAGCATACTCTCACTCTCTTCCCTGACACTCTCTCTCTCTCTCTCGCTCTCTCAATTTTCTCTATTTGTCACAGCTCTCTCTCTCTCTCTTTCTTTCCTATCACAGGAACACTTAAATGCAGGCCAGCGCACAATAAGCACACACATACGAGCCAGAAGCCAATTTCATATACCCTCAATGATAACACACACACACACACACACACGCACGTAAAAACACAACACACACACATTAATCATCATTGACTTGACACACTGAGTGGCATCGGAACGCTAACTGGGTCAAAACGAGGCTGGTTTCAGGAAGTAAGCCACAGCTCGCTAGTTTCCAAACTATTCTCACAACACTGCATGCATCTCTCAGTACAGTGAATGCACTTCACCACACTGCATTCATATCTCATATCACTTCATGCATCTCGGTTCAATGAATGCACCTCGCCCAAGTGCGTTCGTGTCTGACATCGGTGCGTGCGTCTTTCCGCGCGGCACACGGCTCAGATTGTTGAGTCCCTGAATGTTGCATTGTGAAAGCGACAGTATTTACTCTCGCAGTTCAAGGTGACAGTCTGATATCTGCCTGCCGTCCCAGATCAGACTCTGCAGACAATGTGTGCATGGAGTCAGACACCGATGACTGTTTAGCGATGGGCCGCGTGGCTGGGTTCAGGAGGTAGTGGCGACATCCGCTGGGTACCATTACATCATCACGGTGTGTCATGTGTGCATCATTACATCATAGGGGTCAGAAGGAGTGTGACATCAGGTGTGTAACATTACATCACTAGGGTTCAGAAGGTACTGCGACATCACGTGTGTAACATAAATCACTATGGTTCAGAAGGTACTGCCACATCATGTGCGTAACGTGACATCGACCTATACAGGAAAGAGTGCCTGGAGCACCCCATTGGCACCCAGCATGGACGGGCGACTAATGGACAACAGGACTCTGAGAGCGAGAGGTAAACGGAGAACGTGCGACGAGACCGGAGGCTTAGGGCTGAAGGGCGTTCAGAACACATCACCATGTGATTCACCACCAGGATTAATACAGCGGGAAATAATGAGCAGTTTACTGAGAGGATTAACGCTAAAGGAGCGGAGCGTTGTGGACCAGGAGAGGGATGAGAGTCTACCACGCCAATGCAATCAGAGGGAGAGAGAGAGAGAGAGAGAGAGAGAGAGAGAGAGAGAGAGAGAAAGTGCTGCATTCTGCTTGCCAGGAGCACTGGTACTCCGGCACGCTGTTGTCATGGATACCGATCTCCACACATGTAGATGGAGAAGAGACCACGCTCACACAGATGCACAACCATTGTCACTCACATTCACTCATTTCAATCAGAGAGAGAGAGAGAGAGAGAGAGAGGAGAGAGAGAGAGAGAGAGAGAGAGAGAGAGAGAGAGAGAGAGAGAGAGAGACAACGAGCTACACTGAGAGAGAGCAAGCGACACAGTGAGCGACACAGTGAGTGAGACAGTGAGCGAGAGAGTAGTACCAAAGGGAGAAAGAAGACTACAAATGACCTGCTATATCCAATCCACTCACTCATCAATCTCTCCTCTCCCTCCATCTCGTTTCTATATTGATCTCTGCATCATGCTCATATGTCAATCAAGTTATTACCCCCCCACACACACACACACACACTCACGTGGGCAAACATGCCTACACACACACACACACACACACACACACACACACACACACACACACACACACACACACACACACACACACACACACACACACACGCACACACAATGATAGACACGCACAAGCATTCTTGGAATGACCCGTCCAGGCGACCACAAAGTATAAACGAAGGACATCCCCTCCGTACAGTAGAAGGCGTAGCGGATATAGCGAACGGATCATGAAAACATAAACGTAACATCAACATGGATAGGACTCTTGTGACTCTTACCTGATGATGAGTCACAACGTGGAGCAGCGGCAGATCAACATCCATGAGGAGAGAGAGGGAGAGAGGGAGAAGGAGAGAGAGGGGGGGAGAGAGAGGAAAGAGAGTTAGCAAACCAATGTGTAGTTTGTAATGTGAAGTCATACAGAGAGTCCAATGGCTTGCATCATTGTGCAAACAGAAACATCTCTAGGTGGAGGACACTATATCACATTATATTTAATTCACATTTGGGTGTCAAGGGCCTCAACGTCGCCCCCTAACCTTGAGCGGTGGAACTGCACCCTCAAAAATCAATAACATAACAATTCAGATTATTAAGCAATGGGCTGCTCCTAGCTCAGTGTCCAGGGGGACCCAAGCAAGATGCCTCACCCTAACTGCTCCTGATGAGCTGGCTATCGCCTTGCATGGTTGACACCGCCGTCGGTGTGTGATTGTGTGAATGTTAGGCAGCATTGTAAAGCACTTTGAGCGGCCATTGGTTAGAAAAGTGCTGCATAAGTCCATTAACCATTTTCAAAGGTTTCGGACGAGGTACACTTGGCCAAGTTTCAGATTCAGAATATGTATTCTGCGCACGCACCATGACCTCAGTCAACGGCAGCAACAGATGATGCCTTCTGAGAGGAATATAAATGTGACACACAGACACCTCCACCCCTGTTAGGAGGGGCCTGCTACTACACCACCCTGTCCCTCCTCTTCCATCACCATCCACACGCTGAACCGTACCTAATACACCACCCTGTCCATCCACCTCCATCACCATCCACACACTGAAGACCACCTGCACAGAGCCCTTCCCCAGAACAGGGGATCACTCTGTCTCCTGGGGGATTTACTGTGATTACTTAAGCTATTAACCATAAAACACTATTATTGTTGTGTTTATGGACCGGCTGGTAAACAGACAGTGGAGCCGCAGCACCCTCTACTGGCCACATGGGGAACTCGACATCTCAAGGGAATAAGTTATAACCCAGCACACCAACATCACGAAAGAAACGCCAACGAGATGGGTAAAATAAAAAAGGACGGACAATTTGAGGAGTTCTTCATGTGCACAATTAGTATACTTTATATATTCGTTTTAGAGTTTTTCTAATATTATAACGCGTAATTACTTGGACTAACAAACACTGATTTACGTTATGCTGATTGATTGTATATCTTTGTGCATTTGTGTGCTGGCTTTGAATGAAAATCTATTCAGAAACCGTAACCTTCTGAAAATAAAACTAGAGCTGAAAATACATCTCTCTCACACTCTCACACTCTCACACACCCCCCCCCCCCCCCCCACACAGCTTGGTGACATTATGGGATGTGCCTGTCCGTCTCTCTCATTGAGATTTGATTTAGTGTTTTAATTTAGTTTCCTTTGTCCTCATGTCTTCCAAGCGGCTCTCTCTGCACCTCCCTCCACCTAGCGACGAAATGCTACGATATCAACCCCCATTCTCACACTGCCTACCGCTAAAAACACCTTGAGGAGGAGGAGGAGGAGGAGGAGGAGGAGGAGGAGGAGGAGGAGGAGGAGGGGGGGATGGGGAGGAGGAGAAGGAGAAGGGAGGAGGAGGAGGGGATGGGGAAGAGGAAGAGGAGGAGGGGATGTGGAGTGGAAGAGGAGGAGTTGGAGGGGGAAGAGGAGGAGGGGGAGGGGATGAGGAGGAGGAGGAGGGGAAGAGGAGGGGGAGGAGGAGGAGGAGGGGGAAGAGGAAGAGGAGTAGGGGATGAGGAGGAGGACGCGGGGGGAGGGAGGTAGGAGCATAATTATTAACGGATGACGCTGTGGTGGTTGCATCGGAGAGACCGAGGGTGTGGAATAATAAGCGGCAGGTGATGAAAGCTCACCACCAGGTCTGGCCGTGGCACCCAGCGCTGAATTAAACAAGGTGTATTTCCTCTGATACGCTGGGGACCGGACAGCGCCGCGTCAGTCAGACCTGCCCTCTCCCCCGCGCCCCGCTCCCCTCCATCTCTTCATCCCATCTCCCCCGCATCCCTCCCCCTCTCCTCACTCCCCCCCTCCATCATCCCGTCTATCACTCCCACCCTCTGCTCTCTCCCCCTCTCCGTCCTTCCCCACTCCACTTAAACCTTCCCCCCTCTCCCCTCCATCCCTCCCCCCTCTACTCTCTCCCCCTCTCCTCCCCTACCCCACTCCCCCCTCCCCCCTCCCCCCTACCCCACTCCCCTGCTCCCCCTTCCCAGCCCCATTCCTCCCCCAGTGAGTAATAGCAGGCCTGCTAGGGGTCCAGGATGGATGCAGGCTCGGTGGTTTCAAGCAGAGTGTTGTATTGGCTGTCAGCACAGTGCATCATGGGTAATATGGGGGAGATAGGGGTGGTGCGGGATGGGGGGGGGGGGGAGGCCGCGAGATTTATAAGGAGGGGGAGAGGGAGAGCAGTGGGAGGGAGGAAGGTAGATATAAAATGGCTGCGTGTTGTGTGTGCTATGAGATTCAGGTGTGAGGTTGTATCGTGTGTGTTTGATGCGATTCAGGGGTGTGGTTGTATCTTGTGTGTTTGATGTGATTCAGGTGTGCGGTTGTATCTTGTGTGTTTGATGTGATTCAGGTGTGCGGTTGTGTGTGGTTATGTGTGTGTGATGTGATTCAGGTGTGTGGTTTTATCTTGTGTGTTTGCTGGGATTCAGGTGTGGGGTTGTATGTTGTGTGTCTGATGTGATTCAGTTGTGCGGTTGTATGTTGTGTGTGTGTGTGATGTGATTGAGCTGTGCGTCCGTGTCTGTGTGTAGTTCCAATTGAGCATGCAGCCTTCATGATGATGGTGTAATTAAACCAGGGATGGAGAGCGAGAGCAAGCGAGAGCGAGAGCGGGAGTGAGAGAGTAGGACCTTATAGCCCAGGGCCTCTCCCAGTAGAGCTGTGATCATGGCCGACAGCTCGCCAACCACCCCCAAGCCCCAGCCCCAGACGCCTCTCCATGCTACAGGGTTAGCACGGAGAGAGAGGCTACCGTCGCGAATGTTACACCAGCGATTACGTTTGAATATCTACTTTGTCAATTCAGAAGAGGTCAGTGAGCAGGGAGTAATTCGTGGGCATCAGTCAGGACTCAAAGCCTTGTGTTCCACTACCTGCACAGGTAAGTCCAGACCCCTTCTGCTTTCACCGGCTGTACAACGTAGGCGTCAGGGCAAGGAGGGGTTTGAGGAATGCAAGATTGAGACGGAGAGACACATGGTGAAGGAGGGAGGGAGGGAGGGAGGGAGGGAGGGAGGGAGGGAGGGAGGCAGGGAGGAGGGATGGAGGCTTCATTTCTGTTTAGAGTAAATTTGGTGTTTGTGCTTTTAAAATGACGGTCTGATGAAAAAGCTTTTCATTTTAAAACACGTGTCACATATGAACCCTGCCTTTATGAATAGGGAGATGAACACAGACGGTAAATCATCGAGAGGTCAGCCCGGTCCTTCCATTGTTGGTGAAAATGGAGATTTCTGTCAAAGAAGGTAACACAGACTCATGACTTCAACGTAGCAAACCAATCATGCTAACAGTTGTGCTAGTCTTCCCCCAAAGCTCAGCTCAGAGCCAGGAGGAACCCTATACCATCATATATTTTAATGGATTACACATACATGTTTGTGTCTGCTTGTTTGTGCAAGTGTGTGTGTATCTGTGTGTTTGTGTACACGTGTACACAACGTGTGTGTGTGTGTGTGTGTGTGTGTGTGTGTGTGTGTGTGTGTGTGTGTGTGTGTGTGTGTGTGTGTGTGTGTGTGTGTGTGTGTGTGTGTGTGTGTGTGTGTCTGTGAGTGCAGACAGTCCACTAACCCGATGTGATTGGTTGTTAACTATGATGCATTGCCCCAATCAGGACACAAGAAAACAGCCAACGAATCAGGACGAAGGCTCAATTCAATTCTCCACGACTGATTGACCTGACCACCATACTGTACACAACATTGTCGAAACAGTCCGGATCCTTTTCATCATCACATTCGAACCGGTCTTTCACCCTGGGTGAAGACCGTTGAGGAGGAGGAGGAGATCTGGCTAGCTTGTTGGCCAAACCCCAAGTCAAGACAAACACCAAGTCAAGACAAACACCAAGTCAAGACAAACCCCAATCACGACAAAAGTCCAAGTCAAGACAAACTCCAAGTCAAGCTGAGAAGCCTGTGTGTGGGAACGTAGGACTGGGAGGAGACCGAGCGGAGCGGGAGGGGAACTTGGCTAATCCCGAGGAGGAGCAGAGAAGCTCGTTTGGCAGACAGCAGCATGTCTTCACGACAGAGCAGCAGAATCCCAGCTCTCTCCTCTCGGCTCGACGGCAGCTTAGGAGCGAGGAGGAGCGAGATGAAGCATGACTTCTCTCACGGCTGTGTGACTCGAGGTTCAGCGGACACGTGTATTAAACACGGCCGAGCGAGAGAGAGAGCGACAGCAGGCGGCTGGGAGAGAGAGGGGGAGGAACCAGAGCCATCATGTGAGGGGGGACGAGAGGAACAAGAGACGCGATATGTGGGCACACAACACACCTGTTAAGGCAGCGTCACCGAGGACAGAGGCCAGACCTGAATCACACTCGAAGGAGGGAGGAGGAGGGAGGAAGGCAGGGAATGATTATCACTGCTACCAGTGATTCAGCAATAAGGTGATTCACAGTAAAAGTAAGAGGGAGAGAAACAGAGAGACAAAAGGGGGGGAGAGAGAGAGAGAGAGAGAGAGAGAGAAAGAGAGGTGGGAGAGAGAGGAGGAGAGAGATAGGGGGTGAGAGAGAGGAGGAGAGAGATAGGGGGTGAGAGAGAGAGTGGGGAAGAGAGATAGGGGGGAAGAGAGATAGGGGATAAGAGAGAAAGATAGATGAGAGCGAGAGGGGGGGAGAGAGAGCGAGAGGGCTAAGAGGGAGAGGATAAAGGGAGAGACAGAAACACAGCTAAACTTAGTGCAAAGGATGACGTCTGCCCAGAATACTCTGTCGGAGGTCACAGCAGCATCCATCGTCGGTCAAACGAGGTATGCAGTATATCAACCTTTCAGACCAGCCTCCGCCACGCATCGCCATGGCTACCGAGTAATTATGGCTGCGAGACTCGTGTCACTATTGTCAGGACGCTGACAACAGTGACAAACAGGCACTGAGGCGTCCCGGTGGACACACACTGCCACTACAGTCACAGCGTTGTACACCACTCAGGTCTATTTTGGAGGCTGAAATGCGGAACATTATTTTGTCCCTGTCGGACATGACACTGTGTGCTCTGGGCTTCAGGGCTGAGCAGAACACTCTGAACCAGCTGATCCACTGGGCTGGGTTATGGTACAACACCACCGTTTTAACCTTGATTTACCATAAGCGTAAAGCTCAAAGCCATATCCGTGTTATCACAAGGCTGTGTGTGTGTGTGTGTGTGTGTGTGTGTGTGTGTGTGTGTGTGTGTGTGTGTGTGTGTGTGTGTGTGTGTGTGTGTGTGTGTGTGTGTGTGTGTGTGTGTGTGTGTGTGTGTGTGTACCTATGTGTGTCTGCATCCCATAAACTAAGCCGGTTGGTTAGCATGTGTCATGGATGTGAATGTATATGAGTGTGTTTGCATGAATATTTAAGCCTTTGGCTTGTGTGTTTTGTGTGTGTGTATGTATGTGTGTGTGTGTGTGTATGTGTGCACGTTTTGTTATGGATGTGTGTTTCTACACACATACTTAGCATTCAACATCAGGGTGTGGGCTTCCAATTTTAGCCCCAAGCTAACAGGGTCTATTTCTACTGCAGGCATAGTGGGGAAATACTATAGAGTAGTGTAGACATACTGTAGAGTGTTGAGGACACACTGCAACTTAATGGGGACATAATGAGAGGAGTGGGTTGGAGACATACTATAGAGTAGTGAGGACGCACTGCAAGGTAGTGGAGACACACTGTAGAGTAGTGGAGACACACTACAAGGTAGTGAGGACATCCCACATAGTGGGGACATACTGCAGAGTAGTGGAGACACACTACGCGTTTCATTAGGCGGTTCGCCCCTTGCACAAACTTCACAATTAGTTCACGTTACTTTGCCCTAAAAATTGCCGTTAACTTAAATCAGGGAGTTTGATGATGTAGCCTTAAGGCGTTCTGTTATTATGACGCTTAGCCGTAAACATCTGGCTTTTAGCAAGTAGCAGCTTCAACTTCTCAACTGAGATTATGTTTCTGGAGTGGTAATCCCACACTCGCTGGGACATCGTACCACTTGGAGGAGCGACGGAGCTGTCCAGATAGGCTGATACTGGGAGCGTTTAAAACCGACAGATAGTTAGCCTGCTATATGCTAATCTATGCTAATCCTAACCAAGTGCTTTCATAGCTGATGTCATCAGTGAGTTGTAATAAAAGCCTTGGTAATAATCTGTTTTATTTAATAATGTTGGGGGCCCAGGCCTCACATAGCCAGTCGGTACGTGACGAAACTCATGACAACGCTGGATTTGAACGGGTTAAGGTGTTAAACTGTTTAGATATGCTTCAGGAAACGTAGCCATTACTTGCAGCTTGACATTTGAAATTATGCCTTCAGGCCAGTCCTCCTTTACTTTAAAGAAGAAGAGGTGTAGTGGAGACAACTGCATAGAAAGGACACACTGCATAGTGGGGACCTACTACATAGTGGTGACCTACTGCATAGTGGGGACACACTGCATAGTGGGGACCTACTGCATAGTTGGGACACACTGCATAGTGGCGACCTATTGCATATTTGGGACAAACTGCATAGTGGGGACCTACTGCATAGTGGGAACACACTGCATAGTGGGGACATATTGCATAGTGAGGACACACTGCATAGTGGAGACACAGTGGAGACGCAATGCATAGTGAGGACCTACTGCATAGTGGGGACACACTGCATAGTGGGGACATAGTGCAGGAAAAGAAGGGACACACTGCATAGTGGGGACACTGCAGGAAAGTGGGGACATGCTGAAAGAATAGACACACTGCAGGTATATGGGGACATACTGCGGGCATTCACAGCACGATGAAAGATAGATGTCCTTGTTGTCTCTGCTGTCGGAGAGTGTGATAGGAGAGAGACGGGACGAGGGGGAAGGGGAGCGAGAGATGGAGGAAAAATAAGGATGAGATAAATAAAGAGAAAGAGTGGAAGGGATAGAGAGGGAGGGTTAGAGAGAGAGAGGGTTAGAAAGAGAGAGAGGGTTAGAGAGAGAGGGTTAGAAAGAGAGAGAGGGTTAGAGAGAGAGGGTTAGAAAGAGAGAGAGGGTTAGAGAGAGAGAGGGTTAGAAAGAGAGAGGGTTAGAGAGAGAGAGAGAGAGAGAGAGAGAGAGAGAGAGAGAGAGAGAGAGAGAGAGCGAGAGAGAGAGATTAGGCTGTGATGCCTGAGCATCACCTTCATCATGGTGTGATTCTGCCTCCACTCAGCGGGGGACGAAACATAAAAGATTGTGTACACTGAGGCCCATATATTGTATGTGCTCCTATACACACACACACACACACACACACACACACACACAGACACAGACACACACACACACACACACACACACAAAGACATTCATTTAAGCCCAGCTCATTTCAATTAGCTCTTGAGGGACTGCAAAATTCCCTTTAGTGTTTGAGTCCTTGCACCAACGCGTGTGTGCGTGTTAGTGTGTGCGTTTGTGTCATCTGCATGTGTATGTGTCTAGCATACAAGTTGGCAGCTCACTGGGTAATAATCCTACAACCTCGCCTACCAACACACACACACATAGCATGCACACACAGACACAGACACACACACACACACTGAATGTCAGAAGCGTATCTAAGTAACAACCTCTCCTTGTGGGTGAGACCTTCACTCAGTGAGCATGGTGGTTTCTCCATCTCTCTCACATGTAGAGATTCAGTCACAGGGGAACGTCTTTCAAATGAGCGTGTATCTTCGTACATGTATGTTGTACGTCCTGGCACTTAATGCACGCACTTATGGTATATTGTGCGTCATGGCACGTAATGTACGCACTTGGTTCTAGGAACATCCTTACTGTACCGACAGCAATTTATTGTTGTTTCTCTTTCTTCTGAGAAATTATTGTAAGTCGCTTTGGATAAAAGCGTCTTCTAAATGGCCAAAATGTAAATGAGCAGACCTTTGATTCTGGCCACAAGAGAACACACTACACAGTTACTACACACTGATCCCCCCTGAGCTCTGGATCAGAGTCCTGAAGGAGTTGAAACGAAGTGAGAATGGACGTGAAGGTACGGACAGAACGGCAGGTCTGCGACCAAATGTACTAATTATTAAATCTTTTCGGACTATGCACTCATTCGGCCAAAACTAAAAATGATCTTTTTGTGCCACTTACGGACGAACATTTCGTTGCATCCCTAGTCTATAGGAGTCAGAGTGTGAGAGTGTGCAGGAGTCTACACAGAAAGGTTATTGCCCGGCTGCGTGTTATCTTCCCCAGATAGCTCTGGACAGCGCCGGCAGCCACCGGGCGAGCCAGACTCATTTCACAGCTCTGGGCGGAACTAATTTATCAACTGTCCCTTTAACAACGGATAAACGCTCCCCACATGAGCCTGCCCCACCCTACACGGGCACACCGGAATACCTCCCCACGCACACATCACAAAATGGAACTGATGATATCGCCGATAAATCCTGCTCTACAGCGCGGATTCGATTCCCACCTACGGTTCTGTGCGACGTGTCATTCCCTCTTCCTAGACCCACGGGCCTGTCCAATGAAAGCACCCAACCCTGTAGCCAACCTCCCCCATACAAACGGGTGTTTACTCACACCGCCCAATCAACACAGCGAAAACCCAAACCACCGGTGCTCTGTCTGCCTTCAGAGGCGATCGCAGTGTATCGTTCTTCCCTCGGGCTAAATATAGACTCTGTGAAACGGTTCTTTTTGTTCTTTCCTTCATCCGGTGCATCAGCGTTGGGATGCACGGGCTTGCTGCGACGGCCTGCAGGTCCCACCCTTAACTCCACAAATCCTCCTCTTTCTTCTCCTCACTCGCCCCGTGCTTTGATGTCGCCGCCGTCGTTTGTACCTCTGTTCTCCTTTGTGCTCCAGAACACAGCACGCCCTTCACTTGTTCCACGGCTGGTTCCGCTGGAGCAGACACAGCGAGAACCCAGCGAGAACCCGGCGAGAACCACAGGAAGTACCCATCAAGAACCACAGCAAGAACCAAAGGAAGAACTCAGGGGGAAACACAGCAAAACCCACCAAGAACCCACAAAATAATAAACACACAAACTGGGGCGTGTTTTATAAACGTCACACAATCTTATGGGATTGAAAACGCTAGTGAGGGAACCAAAAATGACAACAACGTGCTCAACAGATCACGTTATCAATAGTGCGTCTACTTTCCACAATAGTTAGCAAGATCAATAGCACACTTAGTCCAAGAGCAAGAGAGGGAGAAAGACATGGAGAGCAATAGAGATAGAGAGAGAGAGCACAAGTAAGATATGAGATTCACTGTGAAAAAAGAGATAGGGTGTGACACAGGCAGACGAGACACTGAGACAGATGTGTAGAGATGGGTTCAGTCTTCCAGGCAGCGAGAAAAAGAGTTGGACAAAATGGCTGCAACCGATATCTCCTGCACATCCCAGTTAACGCCATACATCGCAACCAGTATCTCCTGCACATCCCAGTTAACACCAGACACCTCAACCAGTATCTCCTGCACATCCCAGTTAACGCCAGACATCACAACCAGTATCCAACAGGTCTGAGGGAACCAGCGTTAACACTGTTGCTTGGTATGTTAGACTAGAGAGAAAATCAGTATTTGTGTGTGTGTGTGTGTGTGTGTGTGTGTGTGCATGTGCGTGTGTGTGCAATCATGTGTGGGTGTTTTCTGCGTGCATGCATGTTTGTGTGAGTGCATACATGTTTGTGTGTGTGTGTGTGTGTGTGTGTGTGCATGCATGCCTGTGTGTGTGCGTGCGTGCCTGTGTGTGGGCAATGGGCATGCAATCGATTTGCTCAAAAGAGCATAAACGTGTGTCTGTCCATCGGTCTCTGAGTGTGTTGATGTCTGCAGTGAGTCCAGATCCGGCACCAGGTCCCTGTTGAAGCCGCTGTCCTTGGCTGCTTCTCCCCCCCGTAGGCTCCGACACCTGGCCCCCTACTGATCTTGGCTGCGAGACAGACCAATAACACCCCCACCCTCCCTCCGTCTCCCGCTCTCCACCAGACAAACACCATCACCTCAGCCCCCCTGTCCCCAGCTCTATGTCAGTCTGAACAGTAGACCCTCTAGTCTAGTCTAGGCTACTCTAGTCTAGTCTCAGTCCCCATGACCTAGACCCCCTGAATCCAGCTCTAGGTCAGTCTGAGTCCAAACAGCAGACCCTCTAGTCTAGTCTAGTCTCAGTTTTCATGAGAATCTCCTGCGTTCTCTCCTCTCCTCACTCCCACTCTTGAGTGAATCCTCCCTAATCTCAGTCGTTTGGCGTGAGACTGTTCCCAGAGCTCTGCTGTGATTCATCTGGACGTGTGCACATCCACGGCTCCTGAGCTGCCAGCTCCTAATGCTCCCCGCCTGGCCCCCTGCCAGGCCCATGGGCTGGGTCGGACGGAGAGACAAAGGAACCGCCTCCGCTGCTGCCCGGGCTGTCTCTGGAGTCCCCTATCTATTGTCACTTCTCTCTGTTTGAACTGGATCTCTTATCTACCTGCATTTTCATATTTAAGCCGGACCTTCCCTTGTGACCCGGGGGGCAGAGGTCAACAACTGTCAGGCTTCAGGGAACCAGGTCATTAGCCAGGTAAATGATAATGCAAATCAGACATGGGATGTTACATCGGGGCCTGGTTGGGCTGTGTGTGTGTGTGTGTGTGTGTGTGTGTGTGTGTGTGTGTGTGTGTGTGTGTGTGTGTGCGGCTGCATGTGCGTGCCTGTGTGTGTGTGAGGGTATTTCTTTGTGTGTGTGTATTTCTGTGTGTGTGGCTGCGTGTGAGTGCGTGAGTGTGTGCGCCTGCGTGCCTGTACTCCTCACAGACGAGGATTTTTCTGCTGACAGACAGAACAAAAAAGTGCTAACTGGAAGCCTGAGGCTTTTCATTCCCCTTTTATTTAAATAGCTCCTCACAGAGCAACGTCACCGCAGAGCGAGAGGACCTTTCCCATTGGACCGGGGCCTCCGCTACGCCCTGATTGGTCGGAACCAGTGGCTGGTTGATGACGAGGCAGAAACACCCTTAGCTGCCCAACATCTCGGCTGCCATTAGGGGCCGTCGATGTCAATCAGGGTCCACAACGAACCCCTGCAACAGCCCAGGATGGGGCAGTGGACGGAGTGGCAGGTACAGACCTCAGGGGGGCGGGACGGGACAGCTGATTGGCCGGTAAAAACCTCAGGGGGCGGGTCCGAACAGCTGATTTGCCGGTACAGACTTCAAGGGGGCGGGACAAAACAGCGGATTGGCCGGCAGATCCTCCCAATATAGGCGATCGCTGAGTGGCCCAGTTTGCTCGCTGAGTTAACCAGCTGTTGCTGGGCAGTGGTTCAACATCATCTCTGAAGGGTTTTGTCAGTGCGGGAACAGGGTATCGCCTTCTCTTGATGTCCGTCTTTATAGTCTGAAGTAGGGATGCACCGAATATTCAGCCACCGAACATGTTCG
Organism: Gadus macrocephalus; assembly: GCF_031168955.1. Lineage (NCBI taxonomy): Eukaryota > Metazoa > Chordata > Actinopteri > Gadiformes > Gadidae > Gadus > Gadus macrocephalus. Next base: position 4,511,088 of record NC_082385.1, on the reverse strand, counting down.
GCCGAAAATGGCCCAAAACATAATGTTCAGTTTCGGCCGAAGGAGTAAAAAGGCCAAACATAATACACCACACATTTTTTTTTATTTATAAAAAAAAAAAAAAAAGTTTTACTCATTTATTTAAAGGTTCATTGTTCTTAAATTCTTGCTATAATGTCTGCTGGAATGTTAGAAAACGTTCAGTATTAAATAAATATTTTGTATCAAATTTGTAATTGATTTTTTTTATAGAAAAGCAAAACAAAAAAGTTTATAAAGGACATTTAATTGTTTGATTTATGCAATGGTGAAAAATTAAAGCAAAATGAATGAAAAACATTAAAAGCCACATTCGGCATTCGGTTTCAGTATATTCGGTTTCGGTTTCGGCCAAGAATTTTCATTTCGGTGCATCCCTAGTCTGAAGTAACTATGATCAGAAGACATGCCCTTGAAATGATGAGGTATCGGGTTTGAAATGTCATAAAGTTAGGTAAAGTTGTTTGAGTCTGGTGCCATACTTTAAATAACCTTATACTCTGAATCAATGACCCTCCACTGCACTGTTCAAAACGGTATTTTGAATTCGTAAGCATATTGTGATGTTTATCTATATTGTGTAAAATTACCCATAATTACGGTGATGATGCATTTGTCCACTCTTAAACCCCACAGGTGAAAAGACAACACGATGTGGCAGACAGGACCCTCGTGTTAATGGATAGGTCAACACTAAAGAGGAACTGGGCTCAGAAAACGGAGTACTGTTACATCCCATGCGACGAACGATTTCCTAATTAACCTATCTCTACGGTCCAACCTTGTTTGGAGGGCGCTTCATAGATGTATTTTTAATATCACAATTCACATTATTTCCTCTTCTTCCCGCTACACTAAAGCCCTGTTGATTTGAATCTCTCTCTGAAAGGGGTTTTAAGGGCAAGCTGTCTGTTAGACATCACAGCACACTGATGACTTTAAAGCTGACAACAAAGGAAAAAAATCAAGCGGTTTCCTTCCATCCAATGACAGCTGTGCTCGTAATGCCGTGCGTGTGAATTTGTGTGTGTTTTTACGTGAGTGTGTGTGTAGATGTCTGTTTGTGTGTGAATGACTGTGTGACTCTATTTGTGTGTGTGTGTGGTGTGTGTGTGTGTGTGTGAGTTCATCGCTACTTCATAATACTTCAGAGGCGTATGACCGAAGGCTTCTAATCATTCACTATTATTCTCTCTCTCTCTCTCCCTCCCTCCCTCCCTCCCTCCCTCCCTCCCTCCCTCCCTCCCTGCCTCTCTGTCTCTCTCACTGTGTCCTTGCCTCTCTCGCTCTGGCCCCCTCTCACTATCCTTCTATCTTTTTCTATTAGTCTATTAGACTCTATCTTCATTCCTATCTCTCACAGCAGCATCATCACACACCAACATCAGCCAAATGACACAGGTGCAGATGGCATCAAGATCAGTTTGGCTACAGCTAGCTAACACACACACGCGCACACACACACACACACACACACACACACACACACACACACACACACACACACACACACACACACACACACACACACACACACACACACACACACACACACACACACACAGTTTGCTAATGGAAAGTGGTGACTGACAGATTGCAACAAAAACCAACCTTCTATGTGTGTGTGTCTGCACCTGTGTCATTTGGCTGGGTGTATGTGTGTGTGTGTGTGTGTGTGTTCTGCGTGCCTACTCAGAGGTATTGCCTAACAAGACAGGTGTGTCCAGCACTCACACACCCACACACACACAGACCTGTGATTGTGTCTCACACAGTGGCCCATGCCCAAGGACAGCTAGACTCTAATGGCCCTGACCATATCATCGGATTCGACAGCCCTTGGACAAAATATGCAAACCAGGCTCTTCAGTTAATTTTGGAGTATATCAGGCTTTTATTACCACCCCTGGGGTGTGCAAGAACACAGGCACAAAGTAAAGAGAAACGTCTCCCACTAAAGTCTGATGGTCTTGTTTTACTGGAACTTTTGTCATTGCAGCACACATAAACACTCTTTCATTCCTTCCCTCTCCCCCTTCTCCCTCTCTCCCTCCTCCCTCTCGCCCTTCCCTCTACAGTCAGTGTCATTGTACAATTAGCCAGCAGCGAATTCAGGTTACAGGTTAGGACAGAAATACAAAGCGTCCTTTGTCACCAAGAATAAACAGAGTTGATGGGAAACTGAAACGACTGATCCATCAGACCTCGACCCCTCAGAAAGACCCCTGGGGGAGGGTTGCCCCCGCTGGGTCTGGCGTGATCTCGTCTCAACGCTGGTACAAACCAGACGGTGCTGTGAAATCCCACAGCGGCTTCCAGATGCAGAAGCAACACTACAGCTCCAGGAGTGGAGGAGAGGAGGCGAGGAGGAGAGGAGAGGAGGGGAGGGGAGGGGAGGAGAGGAGAGGAGAGGCAGCGAGGAGAGGAGAGGAGAGGAGAGGAGAGGAGAGGAGAGGAGAGGAGAGGAGAGGAGAGGAGAGGCAGGGAGGAGTGGAGGGGAGAGGCAGCGAGGAGAGGCAGAGAGGAGAGGAGGGGAGAGGAGGGGAGAGGAGAGGCAGAGAGGAGCCCTAGAAGGCTCAGACCCAGCGTTCACCGTGAGCGCAGCGAGAGCACGCAGAGCTCACACATCCTTCCTGAGACCGTCTCCATGACGATAAGTCCCAGGGGTCGCACACACACACATACACGCACACTGTCACGGGTTCTGTGCGCTTGTGTGTGTGTGTGTGTGGATAAGGATTCCTTTCCAAAGCACAGAGACCTCCGCCCATACAATTAGGACACACGCACACATATACACACACACACACACACACACACACACATGCACTCCTACCAGCAGAAAGCTTCCTCCCACGCATTAACAAACACAGTAAGTACAGAAAGTTCATACATAAGGCCGTCGAGCTAACACGTACAGAAACGTATGTGCCTACGTGTGGGTGTATTCGTGTGCGTGTGTGTTCGTGTGCGTGTGCATTCGTGCCCACACATGTGCGTGTGTGTGCGTACGTGCGCATGTGTGTGTGCGTACATGTGTGTGTGTGTGTGTCATCACATCAGGGTGGGGGCCTGGTTCAGTCACAGTGCATGTCAGTGCCTGCAGCACTGAACCAGCAAGTTGTGTTTGAGAGGAAATCAACAGAGGAGAGTTCTGCCTCTGTGTGTGTGGGAGTTCGTTACAACACCTGTGAATGGTACTCGTGAATACTAAGTGTATACCTTTCACTTTGTCAACATCCTTCAGCACAATTTCAATAAAACAATATTTATTTTCGTTTTTAAGACGCCACTGTACATTCCCCATGGGAGACTATTGAAAGAACAACCCTAGCTTCCTATTGGTCCGAGCCAGAGCAGTGATGGCCTATCGCAGGCCTCTGTGTTGACATATGATTCAGGATCCAGGCGGTTGCTGTCATAAATGTGCTGCAGGGATCACACAGTGGAGCTGAGTCCCAACGCCCTGATTAGTCACCAAGAGAGCGACTTCCACTCCAAAGTGTGTGTGTCTATCAGTGTCTGTGTGTGTGTGTGTGTGTGTGTGTGTGTGTGTGTGTGTGTGTGTGTGTGTGTGTGTGTGTGTGTGTGTGCGCGCGCACGCACGCGCTTGCGCGCGGCTGTGCGTGTGTTAAGCTATCTAGCTGACAGGCTTAAAGCGTTCTAAACTGTGCTGCTTTGTGCGGCTGATTGAGTGTCACCGAGATGAGTTCTGTGTTGCCACTGCTCTAAAGGAAACACAATCTGTGGTTCTAACAGACAGCTGTTGAGGAGCCGTCCACAGACTGTTAACGGACCATCAGAAGCCCCGGGTGTTATCAATAAACCCTCGAAGCTGCTCGAAGGAGGGAGGAGACATGTTACAGGGCTGATATTAGGTGAAATTATCTGTGCCTGAAATTATCAAATACATTCGAAGGCACACCCACCCACCCTTGGATAAATAAATAGAGTAAACAAAAGGAGCGGAACGTCGCACACCATGTAGCCGATGCAACAATACGTGTTTATTGCATAAATGTGTAAAGTGCTACCCAAAGTGCGTGCAAAACGTTTCCAGTCCTATTCAAACCATCCTCAGTGCAAACATACAAAAGGTAAAAGACTTCCTTGTATAGACTACGCCTAGTTGGTGGCAGAAATGTCAATCAAAAGGTCAGGTAGGTTGACGTGTTCACTAGACATTTTAAAAGGCACCGCTCACCTATTTTCACTTTTCTTGACAACATACATGGCCAAGCTCAAGCCTGAATTCAGGCACCACGCCTGAACTCGATCAGGCCTGATGTTATGATTCACTTTGTTAATATGCCGTTATATTTGTGCCCTTCACGTTGGCGGTCACTATTCAAATGCAAATCGTGCTGCATCCTGGGAAAAGTCTCTTAGGTCAGCCTCTGCATTCACCCCGTCCGTTGGGCCGTGTTGTAGTAACCATGGGTATATAGAGAGGCGGGGGCATAAAAAGACCACCGACAGGGCCGTAGGAAGATATGACTGCTCATTAGTTTGAGGAACAGGGAGTCCTGCTGCTTGTTGGAAGACAAAACAAAGCGTTGGATATTTTGAGAGTGTTTGACATTGAGATACTTTGATTGTAGGTGACCTATTTTGATCCAGCAAAACGGACACACACACACCCCGGAAGTCTTCTACAACAACCTGGGCAAGGTGGACGTGGTCACACACATGCATGCACGCACACACACACACACACACACACACACGCCCACCCATCCACCCTTGGAATAAGGATTCTGAATCCATGGTGTATGTGAGGGACCGGCGTGGTCGCCCCACGTATCTGGGATACGGCCAACTGGGAATTCCGAGTGTGGGCAAAAATGAGGGCAACGGACAGAGGACTAAGAAAAAAGTGAAGTTTTAATGTCTCCAAAACATTCACACAAAAATATAGCAACGTTCCAAACGAAAAGGAGATGACTGCATCGGTCAGCAAACAAAAACTAAGATACATAACATAGGATATCATAACCTTTCGTACTGGCCTCACGTCAAGCCAGCACCACTTTCAGCCTCTCTAACACCAAATGAGCAGCCCTTAAATAGGGAAATGCCAATTGGCCCAATCAAGGCCGTATGGGCCAGACCATTAGTAGGGGGGGGGAACATTCTTCACCTAAAGCTACATTATTATACTGCCCCCTACCGGGACGGAAGACTAACTTCCACCAGCCCAATCTAATATATATATATATATATATATATATATACACACACACAAACACACAATATAATAATAGCTCCAATGCGAGACAGTGAGAAGTGGGAGGATTTCACCTTCTCACAGTGTATAATAATAGTGTTTATACCACGGTCTGCGGGAATACTCGATTCTGATTGGATATACGGACACCTGGACAAGTAGTTCCGTCAAATTGTCTGTTTACCGTTCTCAATTAATGCGCTAGCTGGCGTATCGTCTCTAAAATAGTAGTAACCATAGCAACGGGAAACAAAACAAAGCTCAGCGGACTATAATACCTCCCGTTCTAAAGTCGTAGCTATGGTCCGTCCTAATTACTGGAGGAGTGAACAACGTTTCCGTTGCATGAGAAGCCAACGGGCGTGTAATGGTGGTATTAGTCGGACCCTCAGGCGTAACCAGGGAAACAAATGTATGTTTTGTGGAAAACTTTATATTCAGATTGTAAAACGCATGAAAATATAAATTAATGGTCTTAATTTGGTCACCGTTGGTAAGTGGCCGTGGTATAAGCCGGATAATGCCCTTCGAGGTGTCCATTATCAGGAATTAATGGACTTCGCGGAGGCAACGCCTCCACGTCGTCCATTAATTCCTGATAATGGACACCTCGTCGGGCATTATCCCTCACATAATAAGTGAAAACACAGCCACCGTTCTATAGTTAGACATGGTGAAGTCCTACCTAGACCCCTTCGTACACGTTGAAGTCGAATGCATCGTTTAATGACCAGACGCTCACAGGCCGCCTGTAAACGGAGCGCCTCAACCCTGTCAGTGTTTCTGTCCACAGAAGTGCAGAACGTTTCAGTTCCCAGTCCTGAACCTCCTTCTATTCCTGGCACCGCTTTACCCTTGGTGCCCGACCGTTCTCCCTCGACCCTGAGCTACCCCCGTCCCCCCCCCCCCCCGTCCCCCCCCAGACAGGCACCCTACATTCATCATCCCCCGTCCCCGCAGAACGAGGTCATCCCGGGCGGCTCTGGGCGGCGTGACGGCCGTGTTCTGTCTGGACCCCCGTCTGCCCTCTGCTCCGCCGCGGCCCCCTGTTTGTTTTGTCCTGGAGAACGTGACTCAGCTCTGTGTCCCCGTCACACCTGGGACGGGCTGGGGGGACCGCTGAACAAGAGCTCCAGGGCCCCCCCTGACCCCCTGACCCCGCTCACCTCTCTGGAGGTCTGTCTGTCTGGAGGTCTGTCTGTCTGTCTGTCTGTCTGTCTGTCTGTCTGTCTGTCTGTCTGTCTGTCTGTCTGTCGGTCCTGTCTGTCGGTCCTGTCTGTCTGTCTGTCTGTCTGTCTGTCTGTCTGTCTGTCTGTCTGTCTGTCGGTCCTGTCAGTCTGTCTGTCTGTCTTTCTAGAAGTCTGGCTGACTTCACATTGATAACAGTCACAATATGATCACAAAGCTACAAAACAAATATCTGCAATCAATTTAAAAGAGTTAAAATGTTTAAAAGATGACATTAATAAAGAGCCAAAAGAAGTATACATATAGTCCCTCCTCCTCTCTATTTCTCAAACACGCACACACACACACACATAGATAAACATACACACACACACATAGATAAACATACACACACACATATAGATAAACATACACACACACACACAGTAACTCCCTTCCTCCCTCGCTCCATGTATGGCAATAGGAACAGTAATTAGGCAGGGGAATATTATCTACTCCGTAAACAGAGCATGGAAACACATCAGATGTAGAACTGAGAGAGAGAGAGAGAGAGAGAGAGAGAGAGAGAGAGAGAGAGAGAGAGAGAGAGAGAGAGGAGAGAGAGAGGAGAGAGAGGAGAGAGAGAGAGAGAGAGAGAGAGAGAGAGAGAGAGAGAGAGAGAGAGAGAGAGAGAGAGAGAGAGAGAGAAAGAGAGAGAGAGAGAGAGAGAGATAACTCAACCGCAGGGACGCCACAAGTGTTAGTGACACGCATCCAGCTCCCCCCCCCCCCCCCCCCCCCCCCAATCCAACTGCCAGGTGGCCATTTTATCAGTCTTCCCCATGTCGAGTTTTTACAGTGGATGCTTTTGGATCCAAAGCAACATTTAGAAAAAATCCCAAAACAAAGCTCCCGTGGAATCTGCTGGTCCCAGTGTGGTCTGGCACTCCCCCTTCGACCTTGACTTCACCACCAAACTCTGTTCACAACCCGCCCTGTTGCAACAGAAGCAGATCCACATGGAACTAAACACTTTTACTGCACCCGGATGTCGACTCTGTTGCTGGGAGGGAAGAGCAGAACGCATGCGGAGCGAGCAGAGGAACGCTCGTGTTTCCGTAACATTAAAGTGCGGCGGCATTGATTATGCATACACATAAACAATAAACACGGCCCAAATCTGCATATGTAAAAGTATGCATGCATGCATGCATATCCGTGCATAATCAAATGTGAATGCTTAGCGCTGATCTATCTTTGAAGCCACGATTAAATATACATGTGGCTGTTGATTTTTTCCTCCGCAGCCGAATCCCTCAAGTTAATTTAGAGAGCGTTTATTTAATCAGGCCACCGGTGGAGCCATCGCCCCTCACTGGGACTGCTTCCTTTAACGGGCTGGAGTCAAGCTGTGAGGAGTGCCACTGATCAAGCCTGGGTCGGGTCGGGTCGTCATTCAACACAGCAACGACGGGACCACGACCTGCTTTGAGACGCTCCCCGACCTCGGGACCATCCATCTCATCAGGACAGAGGAACAACATCAACCACTACGTTCATCGGAGGATTGGCTTT